>NC_081412.1:539485615-539546834 GCF_030272615.1 Cryptomeria japonica | reverse complement strand
ACAGTGTACTAAAATTATAAGTTCACTGCCTTGCCATAATTTTTTTAAGGAAAAGGAGCACATACACAGTAATTATTACTCATAATTGCATACAAGGTACTATTCCCATTATTTGTTACCTTGCGATAACATTTTTTAGGCTTAGTAGTGCGTATGCGCTACTTATCAGTCCAAAATGGGAAAAAAGAATACCGTTGGGCTTCTCAACATTTTATGGTCTAATAGCGCATATGCAGTTTATAGACATAGTTTTCGTTTCCCAAGATCCTCAATGGCCTCAAAATAAGTTTTTGAGGTCGTTGAAGGCCCCACTGGAACTATGTCTACACTTCTATCACTTTTGAAGGCCCCACATGGCTCTGTAGATGGCTACAAAACCACAATTCAAAAGCCAAGTTAGAATTCTTTTATCAAAAATAGTTCACAATTAACAACATAACTATGCATTTAACTTTAATTCCTTTGCAATTGAAATGTAGATTACGTCATCGGCTGATCCAGGAGCTAATGTCTTCGCTCTCCTCTCCTTGTCACTCTTATGAGTTTTCTTGAAAACATACTTAAATGGATCTACGTTATGGCTGTACCGCAAAGCGGTCTATTGTAGATTAAATGTACAATTAATACAATGTACTAACATAAATATATCAAAAACACTTAAAAGCTATAATATAGAGAACAATGACGTACCTATGCTTGAGATGCTTCTCCAATGGACTGAGGATAGCTCACCATCGATGTAGAAACTATTTCTATTACCTCTACAAAAAATGTTCAAAGATTAAATACAATTAATATAATGATAATTATTGAAGGGTAAAAACAATTAATTTTACATATCAAACAAAAGTGTACCGGATCCTGAGATGCTTCTCTAGTGCAAGGAGGAGGGTTCGCCATTGACAAAATAGGTATGGATTTTTCTTGTATGAAAAAATTAGAAGATTATAATATATCACAAGTTCACATGTACACGTGCATATAGTCATGAAATCAAGAAAATAAAGTAGAGATACATACCTCCACCCTCTTTTGATCCATGGGAGAATCAAGTGCATTCAACAAATCCACAAAGCTCAATGGCCATTGTACATGTAAAATAGACAAAAAACACTAATCAATCTACAAACCCCAACTAATACTTGATTTCAACATTTTCAAACAATTGTAAAACTAAAAATGTGTTCAATTACCTTCTTCACATGTTTTGGCATCTTCGATGAATTCTTTTTCTTAGGACGAGCCCTAGATGCAAAGCAGGTACCCTAAAAACACAAAATTAACATGAGATATTAGTACAGATAATAAATTAAACATAATTTTAAAAATCTAAAATGAAATGACTTGCATATTCCATCAAAACAATACATAAAAAGAGTTGTACAAAATATGATACCTTATAGCCTTGTAGGCCAAAATCGATTGCTAAGAGTGTGATGTCATCAATCTGGGACATTTTGTCCCCTATCAACACCTATAAACCAGAAATTGGACCAAGCATTAAAGATAGTTAGTATATCTTGTATTTTTTTAAATTCAAAGTGTACTATTCTATTTTAACATGTTACAAAATTTATACCTCAAGCATCGAAGTTGCAACTATAGTAACTAGGGGAGGTGTATGGGATACCGCTACTACATCCTAAAATGCATATTATTTGTCTAAATTTAAATCGATGTATAAATGAAAATTCATTTATGTAATTACAAATTTAAAGTGACTGATAAATAAAATGTTATGAATTCAAATCAACACACCTATGTTTGTGGTTCATGGGCAAACACCATGTCCATCAACTCATCTATTAGCATGACATCCTCAACCATGTGAGCCTGACATCTACAAATGCAAATCATGCACAGATGATATGAGGATCCATCTGCACCAGTTGCATCATCTATCCCCAATCATATCCCCGAGCAAATGACACACATATCCTCGATGGGCTCTTTTTCGCCCACTAATGGCTCATCATCCAATACAATAGGGTGTGCTAATGATGTCCCATGCTGGATGATGGCACTAGTCAATGCTATGGCCACCTGAAGAGTCTGTAGGTCCATCGACTCTTTCAGCTCTAATGGGACAGCCTGATGCACCTTCGGTTTGGGTGCTAGGGGGCGGTGACTCTCCATGGCTAATTGCCTATGAGCTCCAGGTCTATCTTGGGCAGAGCCACCATCTCTACCATGAAACTCTCTCATGTCAAAATAGTTTGGTCGCACATTGAGCACAAAATCACAATATATTTTTCTCAAAAAATATAATCGCACCTCATAATTATTACAAGGTGGATCATCAAAGACCATCCACCACCTCTACCAAAAAAGATTCTTCATCTGCACACTGATACACCAATGTATGTGAAACCTCTTTGCATTAAGAGGTAATGACTAACCAGTTTTGGGATCAACAAAAAGGGCACATATTTGTTGTTTAGTAATATTTTTATTTTTTACTCCATCGTATGATAACCCATTGGCATAGAATTGATGACACCTATCCCTAAAGCTTCCCCATTTGGTAATTTCCATGCAAACAACTATGGCACCACTAGCTGATATTTCTAGGCTAGTGGCAAGGGATTTATGATGGTAAAGTTCAGAAGTTTTCAATTTAACAATTAGTCTATAGATTTTAGGCATATTTTGTCCTAACTAATTAATTAATTCTTCTTGTGTTTCGGGGGTGCAGTCAAAAGGAGGAATTGGGGGTTGTTCTTGTGTGTTTTCAGGAGGTGCATTTGGTTGTTCTTGTGGTTTTTCAGGAGGTGCATTTAGTTGTTCTTGTTTTGGATTAGAAGAATCTAGTTTTTGAAACAAAAAATGAAAAAGCTTAATAAAAATTAATGAAATTAAATTCAAAATGTAAAAAATTTGCATAAACTGGAAAGAAAGACAAAAATAAACAAAAAGTAACCTTGATCCATAGCCTGGAGGACAAATCTAGCACCTCGTTCATGGTGTAGGAGAGGAAATGAGGAAAAAATGAAGTTAAAAACGCGCTATTCACAGGTAAATGAGACCCAGTTTTCTTTTAAAACTTTTTTTACCAGGCTCCACGTACATGGTTTTATTTGGATTATTAGCATGTACGCGCTCATTTTCTTATGAGCAGCATGTACGCACTCATTTTCCTAATCATAGCATATACGTGCTCATTTTTCTAAAAAGTAGCACGTACGTGCTATCTTCTCTAGGCTTGGAAAGAACAAACTTAAGCGGGTACGTGAGAATTTCAAATTTTAAAACCACGTACGCGCTGCTTGTTTTTCCATGTTTTTTTCTGGGTGGTGTCCACTTTTCTGACCACCATCTTTGTGCACACACTCATTTCTGCATTTCCAACCCTTCTCTCTTCCTCCTTCATGTCTTTTGTCTTCTTTAGCCCCTATTTGGGCCCTAAAATAGGGCAGGACAGGAGCGTGGCACCCTTGTCCCCCTAGGATAGTGGTGCCCCTATCCCCCTAGGACAGGGGCATGGCATTCTTGTCCCTAGCCCTTATGGTGGCCCTATGTCAGGTCTGCTCGATCTCCTATGCATTTCTTGTCTTCAAGGTTTGTTATTTCTCCTTGTCGGCCTTTGCTAGTTGAAAGTTAATCCTTGGGGCATGTTCTAAAGGGAATTTGATACCCTCTTTCAAGGATGGATGAACAACAAAGGGAATGATAGAGAGCATAAGGATAAGTTAAAAGATTTCAGGAGCATCATCAAGCATTGAAGCATTCAAGTCTTTTTCATTCATCCATTGGAGCAACATTACAACATTCATTTTCAAGAATGTGTGTGTGTTAGGGTTTTATCATGTTACATGCCATTCCATGCAACACTTGTAGTTACATTCAATAAGTAAAACAATCATCATTAACAAGTTGCAGATCTACAAGGTTGTAGGTGCGCAGTGTTAATTGTCAGTTTGGGCTTCATTTGCAGAGACAGAAGAACCTTTTTGTTTTGCAGATTTTATGGCAGACCATGTATTTTCTCGCCATGGTCTTAATGAATTTTTCCAAATTTTCAAGGAAGATCCATGCCAGTTTAATTAGCTCATATCCGAAGTTACAACGCGATCCCGAACTGGGAGCTCCTCATTTCACTCATTTCCACTCTTTTTCCACATAGTCAAAAAAGTCAACTTTCTTATTTACAAAAGAGGGTAAATCACATTTCAACCACTTTCAATACACTCAGAATTCACATCCTTGTTTCCCTAAAATTTGGATATAGTGTATTCAACCCCTCTTTTGAATGTAAAGTCCTTCCCAAGTGAAAATCATCCTAGTGGCTTCCTTTCTCTCTCCTAGGTGGGGAGTCACTAGGATCCAATTTTCCACTTTACATTTTGGTGAACCTGATGTCTTGCACATTAATTCTGATTTCTCATTATTAGATCTGACTAATTTCAATTTGAATTTCAATTTGAATTTCAAATTTTCATTTTCAATTTTGATCTATTTACAAATTTTAGAGGTTAATTGCATAAAAACCCTAATTTTTCGTTTTGTGAGAATTATGCTTGTAAAGTGTAAAATTGTAATTGCTTGTTTCAGATCTGATTTCTATTTAAAAATTATAATTCAAATTTGTCTCTTTATTCTAAAAATTAAGTGGTTGAATCATAAAGCCCTAATTTTTAAGATTCTTCTATTTTTTACCTTTGACTGCAACTTTGACTGATCTAGACATCACCAAATTCGCTATTTTTTTGGATTCCATATTAAAATCATAATCTCTACCATCCCTGAAAACTTCAAAAAAAGTTGGTTAGACCATGTGCATTCCCACCATGGTCCTCATCTTTTTTCCTAAAATTTCGTGAGATGGAATTGACTGTATTTTTCTACTCAGATCCAAAAATCAGCATACTTTATCAATTTTAACACTCTCAAAGGTTGAACAAGAATTTAAAATTCATCCAATTCACATCTTAAAATTAATTTTCATACAAATGTCCTAATTTTAGATCTACTTTTTCAACAAACTCATATTTCACTTAAGAGACTTATAATGAAAATTAATAAATTGGATTTAATTTCTCTTTCACATGTGATTGCATTAATTTTTGCATATATTTATCATGTGTGGGATAAGAATTTCTTCCATTTCCTGTTGCTTCTCTTTCTTCATAGCACTTGGTCATATTGTGTTGTTAGAATTTCCAAATTATTAGATCTCAAAGCTTTCATGTATCATTCATGTTACATTATGGTGATGTTCTTAATAACATGCATTTCCTATGTTAATCACCTTAAATCTTTTTTAGATCCTAAACCTAGAGATCCTAACTCTTGTACCTCTCCTAGGGTATCATGTGGAAAATAAATGATATCTAATGCTTTACCCAATGATCTTTCTAAAAGAGAGAAAGAATTGGAAAGTAATATGGATCCATCTTCTTCTTCTACGCATTCCCTTGAGGAAGGGAAGCAATATGAAAACATCAACATCCTTACATCTTTAGATCCCTCTTATTCTCCCAAGACCTATCTTCAACATCAAAGTCTATGTAGAGAGGATGATGTCATGCACTTTATTCATGACCTTTCTCCTCACATAGAAATCACTAAAAATGATCTTTTAGATGATGAAGATATTCCTCCCCAATCTTCCAAAAAGGATAAGCTTAATAAAGGCACAAAGATTTTCATCTCACATGATACTCCTCCTTCATCTAAAAATCCTTTTATACCTCCTTACACATCAGATTTCAAAGAAATTCATGATCATGTTCCTCCATCTAGTCAATTGCAACATGCTTATAGTCATGGCTTTCATATAATCACAAAACAAAGTTTTAAAGGACAAGGAATTGGGAAATTTGAAAATGGAACTTGTGTCCCTATAAACCCTCCTACACAAACTACTACAAGAGGCCTAGGAAGTGGTACCCCTCTTTCTATGGACGAATTCCTTAGGCTTCAAAACTTTAAATATTACCTTCAAAACCAATAAATCAAGAGAGCCCGCAAGAATGCTTCTTCTTCAAAGTGTCCTTTTTGTTCATTTCATCAAACCCATGACCATAATGCTGATGACTGCTCTGATCTTCAAAAATCTATTCAAGATGGCATAGATAGTGGCAAAATTAGAATTATGGATAATGAAACTCCTTCCTCTAGTAAACCTTCTTCTTCATGGGAAGATGATATTTACCATCCTGATAGATTAGCTACAAGAATCTATTGGAGACTGAAATATGATAAGAACATTTCCTTTCCTTCTCAAAATAAAAACAAAAATCTCAAGCAAGTGAAAGGTATTCAATATTGCATTTTTCATGATTTATATTCACATTCTATTAGAAAATGTTACACATATAAGAAAATTGTTCAACTATAATACGATCATGCACACATATATCTCACAGAGGATCTAGTTGTATTTCTTTGTAAAAACATTGTTCCTTAGCACTTCCTTTCCCTTCATGTTTATCTTCACCCTATGGCATAATTAACCTATTTCACGGGGGCTCTTTATCAGTAGTGGTAGTATTGTTTCACTTTAACATACTTTGGGGTAGCAACATGAAGTCCATTATTCTTCTTCTTTCTATACATTTGTCTCTATCTTTATGCATTATTCATTATTAGATCTCTTTTCTTGCATACGGTTATTCTCATGTGAGAATATAATTGTTCTTTAGTTTTCCTCTTTGCTTGGAGAGGAGCATCTTTAATAAATACTACACTTCTTCTCTTTCCTTCATTCTCTTGGAAATCTTACCTCTTTTGTGGTTTCGATTATTCGTAAGTCTGATATGGCTCTTAGTAGGGAATGATCTCTTGAGAAGTATATATCCTTTCCTTGAAAGGATTTGTTCCACTAGGATGGCATATCACTTGCAGCTAATCACCATCAAAAAATGTGTAATATTTCTCCTTGTTCTCCTCACTTGGGGGGCAATGATTTTCACTCCTTTCCCTTGTATCATTATTTCCTTTAGGGGCTACATTGTTCATATGTGATTTTCTTACAATGATATGCTTTTAAGACTAATCCACCTTTGGGAATGTATGATTTTTTTTCTTTCTTATTTTCTAAGATTACCACTTCTTGAGATGTGTATTTCACATTTACTAATGTATTTTCTTGCATGTGGTCATGTAAGTTCATTGCACATTTTCTTATGTTTAGTCTCTCTCTAATATATTGTGTAAGCTCTTCTCATTGTCCCTTAGCTTGGGGGAAATGATCCTTATCTCTCTTTCTTTAGGGATCCACTTTTCCCTATTAAGTGGATGGTGTGAGTTCTATTACTTGATGCCATTCCTTGTGCAGAATTGTTGGTTATTGGCTTAAGTATTCTCTCTTAGACAATAAGTTTTAATCCTTGACTATGACCTCTTTTATACTTGGTAATGTACATCTATAATAAATCCAACCATCCCTTTGGGGGATAAACGCGAGTCATCCCTCATCAAGAATCCCTTTCACCTAGAAATAGGAGGAAGCATTGCATTCTTGTTCTTTCCTTTTCTTGTTCTAGAAGATGTTATATTTGTCTAAGACAACTCCTCTTGGGGGTAGATGTCTTTTGAAAAAATATCTCTTCTCCTCCAATGATCACCTTTACCCTTACATCAAGATATCTCTTTTCAACTATCTTATCCTTGCTTCAAGAGTATTCCCTCTCTTGCTTGGATTTATGACATTGTTGCATGGTGGATATCTTCTTTGTGATGAAGGTAGGTATCATTTTTCCTACTTTCCTTAAGATATCAACATTAAAATATATCGAACTCTTAAGGGGGGGAGGGGTGGAGGGGCACCCACACATCTCCTTGTACTATACTTCTATCATGCATTGAAGAATGAGACATTCTTGGAACCAGAGGGAAACCTCTTAGAGAAAGGTCGTCACATTTTGTACAGTGGGTCATTCTCCTAGCCATAGCCCGATATCTTAGAGCGAGATGATGCCACTTTTCTCTTATATGGGGTGATTATTCTCATAACCAAAGCATGGTCTCTTAGAGCGAGATATCACACCTTTCTTAAGACTTGTACTACACATTCTATATAGGTTGTAGAATACTTGGGCATAGACTCCTATGAGGTGCTTCAAACCTCACTCACACACACACGCATGCGGTTGAATGGAACTAACAACGTTCTCACTCTCTCTCTTTACATGGATCACCTAGTCAAGATCTAGGGGCGAGATTTTCCATGTCCTTATCTTCATGGATGACTTATTTTTAGGGGCAAGGCATCCATGGTTTCTTTCTTCTTCACCTTTCTTATCATGGATCACCAAAGTATGTATTCATGTTCTCTCTCTTCTTCCTCTCATGAACTCATGGTTTTACTATTGATAGTTCATAGATGATGTCGGCTTTGCTCTTTTATGTGATCGCTTGTGTTTATGTGATCGCATTAGTTTTTGTGTCCTTATTAGTTGTTGAGATATCTGAGCTCGAGATCTCTTCATCTAGTTAGTTTGACATCTTATGTCTTGTTCTTGTCATGTGTCTTTTTATGCTTTCTCTTTGTTTTGTGTGTCTTGTGCCTTTTAGCTTTGTGTGCTCTTGCATATGTTGGCATGAGTTAAGACCCTAAGATTGGGGGATTTTTGCTCCTCAATATTAGTGGTGTCTTATACTCCTTGTCATTTTTCTCTAAGTCTCTCATCTTGATCTCTCTCTTTTCTTCTACTTTACTAGCAATAATGGCATAATCCATACTCCCGCTAAAGTGGGGGCTAAATGTAGTGTCATAAAATTGTGACCCCTACAATTTTAACCATATATCGGGTCCTCACCTTGGTGATGGAATCTTCTTCCTTAACCGAGACCTATTTTTGCATTTCCAACTCTTCTCTCTTCCACCTTCATGTCTTGTGTCTTCTTTAGACCCTGTCCGGGCCCTAAAATAGGGAAGGACAAGGGTGTGGCACCCCTATCCCCCATAGGACAGTGGCATGGTGCCCCTTTCCCCCTAAGCTAGGGGTGGCGTGCCCCTGTTCCCACCCCTTAGGGTGGCCCTATCTCAAGTCTACCTGATCTCCTATGCATTTCTTGTCTTCAGGGTTTGTTATTTCAACTTTTCAGGCTTTGGTGGTTGAAATTTAATCCTTGAGGCATGTATAAAAGGGAATTCGATACCCTCATTCAAGGATGAATGAATAAAAAAGAGACAAATAGAGAGCATAAGGAGAAGATACAATATTTCAAGATCATCATCAAGCATTCAAGCATTCAAGTCTTCTTCATTCATCCGTTCAAACAATATTACAACATTCATTTCCAAGCATGTGTGTGTGTTAGGGTTTTGTCATGTTACATGTCATTCCATACAACATTTGTGGTTACATTCAAGAAGAAAATTAATCATCATCAACAAGTTACAGATCTACAAGGTTGCATTTGCATGGCTGTAATTATAGGTTTGGGCTTCATTTGCAGAGACGGGAAAACCCTTTTCATTTCATGGATTTTGTGATGGACCACGTACATTCCTGCCATGGTCCCGAGGACTTTTCTCCAAATTTGCAGGGCAGATCCGCATCAATTTAATTAGCTTAGATCCAAAGTTCTAGCGCAATCCCGAAGTGGTAGCTCCTCATTTCACTCATTTCCCCTCTCTTTTCCACATGGTCAACAAGTCAACTTTCTCATTTACAAAAGAGGGTAAATCACATTTCAACCACTTGCAATCCACTCAAAATTCACATCCTTGTTTCCCTCGAATTTGGATCTACTGGATTCAACCCCTCTTTTGAATGTAAAGTCCTTCCCAAGTAAAAATCATCCTAGTTGCTTCCTTTCTCTCTCCTAGGTGGGGAGTCACTTGGATCCAATTTTCCACTTTATAATTATAAATGAGAAAAGAAATCATAAAACAACAAAACTAAAAAAAATAAAAATAATATACAATATAATAAAATACGTGATTCACCATAGCTAGCTACATCCAAGAGAAAGCATGGAATAACTTCTATTAGTCAATATCTAGTACACCAATACATGTTCTAGACTCACATCCTTTTATAAAATCCTATTTAATTGTGAAACAAAGAGTTGGGAGGATCCAAAAGGTCATGTGACCATTGGACTTCACATTCCTAAGAAATAGGGCACAATTTTTGAGAATAACTAGTCAAAGAACCCCAACATGGGCAACCCCAAAAGAGAAAATCTCAAAAGAAAAGAGATATGAAAGGCAACTCACTTCAGCACAATAATTTCCTACTTACCATTTTTTTTGATAAGTTTATTCCCCCCAAATTCCTTATACAAAGCATTATTATCCTTGGCCCAATCCACTAGTCTATTAGGAAGACTATTCAAGTATCTTTGTCTTACTATTTATAGGATATTTTAACATCACATAGAACACCAAGAGTGCCCCCAAACTAATTGGTTCACTATCTAATAGTTGTGTACACAAATATGTTAGAACCTTTACATATTTATGATGAGTGATAAATTTTGTAGAGAGAAATGTGTTATAAACATTATCTAGTCATGATGAGTTCTTAGCTGAATTTTGTGGAGATCTATGTGCATTACATATCCTTCGTTAACTTTTCTAAACATAAATTTACAAATAATACTTAATAGATTATTTTTCTTCCCATTCCTTCAAATATCACAACTTCTCTAAATGATTTATCTATTTAATTTTAGTGTGTTTGTACACATATTTACATGAAATTATAAACTTTATTTGGATGCATGCATACTAGATGTCCAATTATTTCTAGAATCTCATTAAACATAGGATCTTTCATATCAAGGAGACAATTATCTTTGATAAAAGTTATCTTGAAGATTCATCGCATTCTTTGGATGTAATTAGTATACATATAAGCCCTCTTGTTCACAGTCTTTCACTAGTAGGTATGCATTATTGATTACACATAATGTAGTTGTACTTAAATCTACTGAATAAATCAAGTCACCTTTTAGCATAAGTATGAAAATATGAATAGTTTCCGGAAATCTTCATCTTCCCTCCTTTATTTCCACCTTTGAAGTTGAATAAAAATGTAAGTACACACTCTTCTCGTCTTCACTTACATTTAATTTATTAGTTTACTAAAAGGCCATATTTTTAATTTCTTATAACATTTTTTAAATTTCATTTAAAAAATATTTAAAGATAAAACAATTGCCTTTGATATTTGGAAAAGGACACATTCTATAATTCCTGATAATTACTACAAACTATTTGCCTTTGCCTTATTAGGAAGGTCGAAATAAGCTGAGGTATTCTGAAACTTCTATTAATACTCCACATTTTCACATAAAATCGTTCCTCATAAATCATGTTGCCAAGGATAAAATTTTTGTTAGTCAGAGCTCAATTGTCAAACTAACTTCCTTTATTAATATTTTGAGGAAAAATATTTCTAGTTCGATATTTGCTTTTTAATAATGTCAAGCCTTTACCTTGTACAAGAATCGATCCTTCAGACTGTTGTGGAGTCCTTCGGGCCTACCTATGATATTAAAAGACTATCAGAAACTAATTCCATACGATTTTATCTGTTTGCAAGATTTATATGACTCTAATTCCATTCTCTGCTTCTTCGTATTCATCTTTTCCACAAAGTGATTTCCTACCATCTTCTTTAATCATAGATGAGCGTTAAACCAAAAGAAAAGCCAAATTCATCTGTGTCATATCATATCATTAAAGGAAACTTATTTTTACCCACCAAAAATGGAGGGGAGCATCTACTGCACTTGCTTTTTGATCCCAACACCTCTCCTTTTTCCAGTGCTAAGCAAATGGACCAATTTTTTACATCTTTTTCTTTTGAACTACAATATATTCATTGTTCTCAATAATTGTTTTAAAACATTATGGGAAAGAGAACAAAATTCCTTTTTATATGGAATGATCCTTGGAGTCGCTATGTACTGAGGAACCGTGTGGGCCTTCTCTATCTGGCTAATTTGCACTTCGTTCACGCAAATTTTATTCCGTGTAGAAGATATATATGAGTCTCGTTCCTTCTTTCTGCTCCAGTGCATCTTTTTCACAAAGTAATCTTCTATTATCTTTCTTTTAGCATTGATCGCGTTAAATAAAGAAATTGGGAATAGAATAGAAAGCGTACTCGCCTGCCTGTCATTTCATATCATATTTAACGAAACTTATTTTCTGAAGAAAAGAATCCAAGCTGCACGAGCTTTTTCAACCCAAGAGCCGTCTCATTTTATTCTTATTCTTGTTTATTTACATTTAAACTTATAATTTGTAAAATTGATTTAGAATTTTTATTTTTGTTTGATGAATAGGCGTTTTCTACAATATATTCTTTTTAATTAGTTATTATGTGTTAATTTTAATCATGGTTATTCTTTTTTTTACAGTTAAATTTATATTTAAAAATTAAATTAATTTATTTTCAAATCATAATCAACTATTTAGAAGATGAATACATATTTTAAATATGTACTCATATAATCAAAGCCTTTATTATTTGATTATTTTCTTGTTCTAACATCTATAAAATTATTTATAGAACTTCTTATTATTTAGGTCTTTTTATATGACATTAAACTAGTATCCTAGGTGTTTGAGCAAGCAAGATTACACTTTGTTTTATAAAAAATTTCAAAAATGTCCTTTATGTTCATGTGTCAAACTAAACAAATTTTAGGCATCTAAGAAAATTAAAAAGTATTTTTTAAATTTTAAAAATACCATGTTTATATTAAATATTATATCTACAAACTTGGGTCAAATTAATATTTATGTATCCGAAAGTGTTTCACGAGGTATGCCCTCACCTGATGTTGTGCTTCTTGTTGAAGATTTTGATAATGCCTATGAGTGGCTAGAAAAATGCACTTTGATAGGATATTTTGTGGGTAGGATCCCACGTGAAAGCATGCTACGGGAATGGGTTGCCAAAGCTTGGACTCCTCTTGGGGTCCGGCTTGATGGCATTCAAAGCCATGCTAAGGGTTTTTTTCTTTTTCGTTTCTTGAACCCTTCCCATGTTGAGGCTATCCTCTCTCATGGGCCATGAACCGTTTGATCTTCCCTTTTGGTTTTCCAGTGCTGGTCTTGAGACTTACTATCTCAGACGAAAAAAGTTGAGGGTCCCGATTTGGGTTGAGTTCCATGGTCTTCCTTTGCCTTGCTAGCCTTTCATGCAAATCATTGTTCAATCTATTGGCAAAGTTATTTGTCTTGAACTAGATCATTTTTTCAATGCTCCCCCTTGAAAGAGGGTTTGTGTTGAGATCTACCTTTGATGCAACCTCAAAGAAACTGTTGATATTTAGGTTGGTGGCAACACTTTCACCCAAAAGGTGCTTTATTTGAATCTTCCCAACAACTACTTTAGGTGCCAGTCGGGGGAGCACAAAATCAAAGATTGTCCTTTGGTTGTGCCACGGATGAAACCTCCTATTCAGGAGGCTGACTCTTGACCCATGGAGGGAGCGAAAAAAGATGAATGGACCACTGTGGTTCGTAAATGCAAGAACTCTTTGGCTTTGGCCCAGAAGCAACCTGTCGGTTCAAGATCTTTGTCGTTGATAGAGAATTCTCATCAGACACTACTTGTCCAGGTGGTCTCTACACTGCTAGCTCTGGTTTCAAACCTTGAAGAGCAGGGGAAGAATTCTTCTGAGGGTGCCTCTTGATCCCCTTGGGTCTACACTCCTCAGGCTGCAACTGTGATTTCCGCTACACAGTCTTTGCACCACTCTCCTAGCCCTTCTGAGTGTGCTGAGAATGGAGATGGTGGTTTAGAAAAAATGAAGAGTTATCTCAGGTGGGGATTCTCTTCCTAGCTTCATAACCTATTTAGAGTTTTTGCATAATAGTTTCTCCTCTCTTGAGAATGAGGATGATATGCAAGTTTTTTCATGAATGACATCTAATGGAATGTTTGAGGTCTCACAGACCTAAACAAAAAGTATTTTGCTAGAGATGTTCATCAATGTGTTCCTAGCTTGGATTTTCTTTGCCTTCCAGAGGTTAAAATTGCTGGTTTCATGCTTGTTGTTACATGTCATTTTATTTGGTCAGGTAGCCTAGTTTTTTCTTCCCAACATGATACTGGTTGAGGTGGAGTTACTACTCTCATTTGCCCTTGTTGGCATTCTTCTATTATTACTCAAGGTTCTGATCCCATGCAGAGAGTTGTATGGGTTTTGTTGTCAATAGACAATCATTCCTTTGGGATAGTTAATGTTTATGCTCCCAATGATGCAGCTAAAAGATCACACCTATGGTGTTGGATTGCCGATTCTCTACCACCTACAACTTGGGTCATGTGTGGAGACTTCAATATGGTTGAGGTGGCGTCTGATAAGGATGGGATTTAACCTTTTTGCTGGACAACTAGAGATAGAGAAACCTAGTACTATATGTGCAATAAATTGGATCCTTTCTATCCCAATTCCAATTGCCACCACCCTGGTGGGGTCTGGTACACTTGGTCTAATTGTAGAGTTGTCTTTGACAAGATTTTTAAAAGGCTTGATCGTGCCATGATTGTCATGCAATTGTTTTTCTCCTTTTTTGATGATCAAGAATTACCTATGTTTCCTCTTGTTGATGTGACGCTATATGATCATTACCCTATTAAATTTTACATTATATGGAAGACAACTAGGATGGGTCCTTCCAAGATGCAATTCTTCCTCAACACATCATTTTTGCATCATCTGACCATTATGCCCCACATTCAAAGGATTTGGAATTTGGAACCCAGGCCACATCAACCCACAGGTTGGATTACATGGTAGAATGTTGTCATCACTCGCACTATGAGGTTTCTCTATATTTATGGTAGACAACTTGCTATATACCATAGGCATTCGTATCACACAACTACCAAGGACCTTTGTGTTGCCATTGAAGCTTTCGCTTCAAATCCCTTCAACACAGATCTACAAGTTTGGTTAGCTCAAATTCGACACCATAAACAAATTACAGATAATTATTTTGCCAGAGGAGCTCAGATCAAAGCTAGACTCTATTGGCTTAAGGTGGATGACCAAGCTTCAAAAGAATTTTTTATGGCTCTACATGCTCATCATACCTTTGTGGGGATTAAGAGAATTAAGGAAGTGCAATCTGTTCTCACTAAGCTTCCAGACATTCTTCAACCCTTTGTACAATGCTATGAGAAGGTGTTCACTTCACAAGGAATTTTTCCTTCCAATGACCAAGCCATGAAGGATTGCTTAGCTATTGTGCCCAGATGACTTTCAAAGGTTCAATAGATCTTTTGTGATCAAATGCTTACCATTGATAACCTTAAGGAAGTTGTCTTCTCCATGGCGAATGGCAAGGCCCCTGGGTGCAATGGCTTCCCCTGTGAATTATACAAGGCTCTCTGGCCTTGTGTTGGCCCCTACCTTCGTAAGGTCTACCTTGAAACCTTTCATTCCCATTCTTTGGGAAAAATTATCAACAAAGGTAACATTGAGTTTATCCCTAAGGTTGGAGATCTAGAGGACATTTGCAATTGGAGGCCTATTACTATTCTCAATGTCTCTTACAAGATCATTGCCAAAGCCTTGGCTCTCAAGATTTGTCACATCCTGCCTTTGATTGTTAGACTAGAGCAGACTGGGTTTATCAAGTCTAGGTTCATCCTAGACAAATTTTTTGATGTCTGGGAAGGTATGGAATGGGCTTAGCACTCCAATACGAGGGTATGTTTTCTAAAGATTGATTTTTCTAAAGCTTATGATCGCATTGAGTAGCCTTTCATCCTTGCCATGCTTAGAGTGCTTGGTTTCGGCCCCAGATTCATTTAGTCTATCTAGATGTTTTTGGGGGATGCTTCTGCTTGCATCACCATTAATGGCTGCCAGTCTAATGCTTTTGGATTTTTTAGATCTATTCGCCAGGGTTGTCCTCTAGCTCCTTCCTTGTATGTTCTTGCTATTGAAGGTTTTGGGTACTTTCTTGCTAATGCAATCTCTACTAGTCGTGTTAGAGGAATTTCCTTGCCCAAGTCACCTACTCAACTTGTCAAAGGCCATTTTCTGGATGACTCCTTTCTCACTCTCATTGAAGAGGAGAAAAATGTTAAGCCAGCCCTTCAGTGTCTTGACACTTTTTGTTTAGCCTCTAGTTCAACTATACAATGGCACAAGACTCAATGGTATTGGAAATCTTTCCTTCCAGCTCCACCTTGGATTCTCCAATATGGCTACAAGTGGTTACAACACAGAGAAATTTTTTTCTTTCTAAGAATTCCTTATGCCTTTCTAGCTTCGCTCGTGGATCTCTGGAATGCCATCTTAGCCAGGATTGAGAAGAAGTTAGCATATTGGGTCACTAAGCCTCTCTCTCTAACTGGCAAATTTCAAATTTTCTTTAAATTTTTGGCTGGCACACATGTTTATTATTCTTCATGTTGGGCTTCTTCCAAGGCCTCTTACATGAAATTGGAAAAATTATTGTGAGAGTTCCTTTAGGCCTCTGGATCTAATCATCGTTGGTTTCATTGAGTCTCTTGGGAGTACTGTTGCCTTCCCAAGGATTCTGGAGAGCTTGGAATTCTTTACACCTAGAAGTAGGGTCTTGCCCTGTGTGTTAAATGGGTCATCAAAGCCTTATCCGGTGATGAGGATTAGAAATTTCTTCTCAAAAATTACATTTCCTCAGCCTGTCAATAGACTTTCTTGGAAGGGGATTGGCTTTCAAACCCTTCTTATTATGAAAGACCTAGTTCAGATCTAGGGAGATTTTATTGTCAAGGGAATCTGGATAGCCTGGGAAGCTGTTAAGCCTTGGCTTTGGTGAGCCGAAGAAGTCTTTCAAGATGGCCTATCCATGATTGAGCATAATCTCTGGTGGTCACCTCTTTTTCATTTGCAAGGGCTCCCTCTTGCTAAGATCTAGGGTGTTAGTGCTTTGAATTTTTACAAATATGCATTAGAACGCCCAAGAATTTTTTCTCCAAGGCTACTATGAGCCTTCAATTGAATGGGATGACCTTCAGGTCCAATTTTGTCTATCTCGCCCAGTTCGACAAACATATGACATACCGGTCTCAACTTTGCCTTCACACATATTGCATAAACTTGGCATTTAGTATGTCAAGCCATGGTTGAAGGATTGGAAGTGGTATCCTTGGAATCCTCTTTCCAGTTATAAACCCAAGATGGGTTATCACTGGGTAGTGCCACATTTTCATATGGTCACCATTCTTAACCAATGGTGGCATTTACAGTCTTCTCAGAAAACTTGGAGACTTTAGTTTCTTACTGTTTGGTCCACCATCACGCAACCCAAGATTGCACATTTTTCTTGGTGTTCATTTTTCAGGGGCTACCTTTGGGTCCCAGACTCAAAAATTTGGGGGTTGCTAACCCCAGATGCCCTTTTTGTGGGCAACCAGAAACTTTCATCCATATTTTCTGGTTCTACAAAAGAGCTCAACAATATTGGAGTTGGATTCGTGATTTTTTTTGGCCATTCAGGTCGGAACCCTTTTCTTGGCACGTAGCCTTGTTGGGTGATTCACCCAAAATCCCCTTCAAGTTTTCCCATAAATGGCATGGTTTCAGGATGGAGATCTTATTTACTCTTTGGAAAGATAGAAATGTTATTTTATTCACTCATAACTTTCTAGATATTAAGGTTTCTATGTACACTAAGGCAGGCATTTGTAATAATGTGATAATGTAGATCTAGGTTCAAGTCGATTAAGTGGCTTTAGAGGTGGCCTACCCATAGGAGCTCTTTCATCATTAGGGAAATACCCCTTGTATGGTTTTCAGAGTGCCACCAGACTCTACTTCTACTGACTACACTCCACCCCATGGCCGTAGTCGTGGTCATAGTTCCTTCGCTTTCCATTCATAGACCTTGCAGTCCTAGGTCCCTCTCCGCTCCTCAAGTAGGGGAGGTGACGCGTGGAGGTGTCACCCAACCTCTCCTCCACGTCATGGCTTTGCCTTAGGTGGCCTTCTATTTATCCTACCACCTCATCTCCTCGTGGTTCTAGTTGGCCTAATACCAGAGGTGGTTTTGTGTGGCCTGTTGCCAATTCCTCCAAGTGGTTTCCTCACCTCGCCTTGGCTATTTTCCCTTCCAGGAGGGAGGAAGGAGAAGATGAACAAGAAAAAGAAAAATAAGAAGATGGGTGGTCCCTTCGGGATAGGACCCCTGGCCCCACTGATGTATGGGGTAAAAAGGATGATCAAGATCCTTCCCCTCGATTGCCACTACTTTGGCCACCTAAGGTGGCTTTCTCTAGGCTATGCCCATGTTTTTTTTTATGAATAGTTTATTGTTTTATGGTTCCGGCCTAGGGCTGTTTGACTCTCGTGGGGTCATCTTGTATCCCCCGACTTTTTTTTTGTGAATATGTACTTTAATATTTTTAATTAATAGAGAAGGCCTATTCATCAAAAAATAATATTTATGTAAATTTATTACACAATTGTGAAAGTAAACAATAAAAAAATTACACATTCCACATATTTCATCTTATCAATCTTAATTTTCTGACATATAAATGAATCATTTGTAGTTGTATGTCATTGTATATTTGAATTTAAGTTTTAGATAAGTACCTATTATTTGTCTAAATTTTAATAAGTGTTGATTCAGAAAATATATCTTTATTAAAGTTTTATAATCAAGATTGTTGAAGAAATTGAAATAGGATGAATATTTTCTCTCTGTATTGTCTCAAATTTTTTGTAAGACCTATATTTCTATCTAGGATGTGTCTACTCTTGGAGGTATTTTCATTTTCATAGATTGGTCCTCTAACATGCATATTTAATCTTATATTTTGTCTACTCCTCTCTAATGCAAACAAAATCTTGATATCTACTGTACTTTAAGGATTGAAGGTATTTAAGAATAACTTTAGAGGATTGGCAAATAATTATGATAGAGTTTCTCTTAAGAAACACCTAAAAAGAATTCTTTATAATTATGATAATTATAAAAGATCTCAAGCTTTCATGATGTAAATAATGTAGAATTTGGTTCTTTTTGAATAGCAAATTAAAATTTTTATCTAAAAATTACTCCTTGAATTTTGTAGGATGAAAGATGATATTTACTTAAAAGATTATATAAAACTATTATAATTTAATTACTTTGAATATAAGAATGTTGTAATAATTCACATAAATATATGCCTTGCCAACTCAATGGCTAATGAAACAATGAAAATTTCTTCCAATTTTAATTTCAATATTAAAAAATTGAAGGCATATCTATGAATATGAAATTGATTAGACAACCACAAGAATTGGGTATGAAAGATAAATGATATTATATATTTAAAAAATGAAAATTAGATATTTATGATGCATTATATGTAGGATTTATTGTCCAAAGTGTGTAGAAATGGACAAAGAATTAATTATATTTTGGAATGTTTCTAAGTGTGATAGGTGAAATCATAGGAATGAGTTGAACATTATATTAGACTATACTATTTTTCATCTTTTTGTATTTAATCATTCTCTCAAAGTGGGAAAACCAAATGGGAATTGGCATAGGTATATAAATTTCACCATTACAATTCTCTCCACTTTGAGGTGAATAAATATTATAAAATTATAATCTATATTAAAATATATAGCACTTAGAAATATAAATATAAAGTAAATTTCAAGAATACAATATGGGTATATAAATTTCACCTTTATAATTCACTCCACTATGAGGTCCGTACGTATTATAAAATGATTATTTATATCAAAATATGTAGCACATAGAAATATAAATGTAAAGTAAATACTCAAACATAAAATGATACCTTAGGTCCATATAGGGAAATGGATCTCTTCAAATATTCTTTTGTAGGTCCACCATATGGCATATGGACTTCATTGGAACTAGTCAATGGAGGAAATTGTGCAATAGTGGTTTCTAACTCAAAATTATAAGGTAAGTAAAAAAATATATATATTGAAAGCTAAAATTTTGAAAGTATAGAAAATTAGTAGAGTTAAAAAAAATTTCCTATTTGGGGAGTGATATGGTCTACTATCATGTAGCATATTGGTATGGGTTCTATCTATATATAGTGTTTATTCTTACATAGAGATGTTAGCAATGTTATGTACCCCTAGAATAAGTAAAATTGATAGGAGGAAATAAATTAGATGAGATAAGTAATGCTAAACTAAAATAATATAATTTGGAGATAATCATGTACAAAATAATATGAGAAATAAACTATATAGTAATCATCTAGAATTTTAAAAGGATAAGGTATATAAAATCATGTAGCCCGGGGAAGGTGTCAAGGTACAATATTTTTTCTAACATGGGTAGATGAAAACAAATGACATAGTTCTTAATGGGGAATAAAAATTTGGTGTGTATTGAAAGTTATAGGATGGGCATATTTCCCTAATTTGGCATCCAAAAGTGTTGGGAAACACTATAATGAAGTAAGGAGGCAAGTCATAGACAATAATATGATGATGTTGAAGTGGAAAAGACATGATTCTCCTAATATAAAAATGTAAAATAATATTTCCATAAAAAAATTATCAAGAGGATATGCACTCACTTAATAAATAGGGAAAGGTATGATTCCTTGAAAGCTAAGAATATAGAAATGAAAGATAAATGTATAATGAGGAAGACATGATTTTAAAAATGTAAAGATAACCCTAAGAGTGCACTGAGGCAAGGTGGTCTAATTTTTTTGGGGGAAATAAATGCTGTCGTTTAATGAAGTGCAATGAGTCTAATATTATGATAATAAAATGTTAGATAAATATATATTTCTAAAAGAAAGCTATAATAATATGAAATCATAAAAAAAAAAATTATAAGATAAACCATAATTATCATTGATATGTAGTGTATATATATGATATCATATGCAGGAAAGTTTGTTATCATAATTAAAACACCATGTCAAGTGTAAAAGTATAGTCTAGAGGTAACATGGTGACATAAGAAATGGAACTAGTAAGCGAATATTGTGAAAAGATTAAGAAACCATAAGGATGCATACCATGAAGTAGGTTGAAAAGAAAATAGATTGAAAATTAATAGTATAAAAGTCATGAATAGAGAAAATAAAATTCCCACAAATGGTGAAATCTAAAATTATAAATAAAATATGTTTTTGAAGTTTACACATAATGCAATAAAAATTGGACATGAAAATATAATGAGGGAACTGAATAAAATAGTAAAAAATAATAATAATAATAATAATAAATTTAATACATAAGTATTTGTGCTATAATGACACTCATTTATCATTGAGAAAACCTAGGAGACTAATTTTTTTGGAAGAATCTCCAAGTGATCATGATATTTTCATATTCTAGTAAATTATTGTGATTCAAAAAAAATAATCAAATTTATGTTTATTTAATTATGCTTCTTATTTTTATTTACTTTTATTTTTTTATTATGTGTGTATCTTATTATATTTTGTCGTGCTATCTACAAGAAAATTCTTAGCATGAGTGTCCTTTCTTATCCATATTTCTTACTTCTTAACTTTTGGTTGTGGTTAGAATGGTACACAATTTATGCTTGACAACTTCTAACTTTTTTTTTCTAATTGTATTTCTGAACACAAAATTTTAATATTTAAAGCATATTTATTTATTTTTCTTTATAGATATAAAAAAAATTAAATCATTTGTTTCTCATATTTAGTATCTTTTATTTTGGATGATAAGATTGAAATTTTAACCTATATTGCATCCTTTTTATTGAGAATGAATGATGAAAATACTTGATTGTATATCGTATTAGGTGTGTAGCAATAAATAGGAATTGTAACATTAAATTGTGGAAGAATAATTAAAACATAGTTGTTGAATAGTTACATAATGCAATATAATAATAGTTATACAAAAATTTTCCCCTTTATTAGTTTGTTCTTTCAAACCTACCATTAAAACCTTATGCTTCTCTCACCAAGCGAAGAGACCCCCCTTAAGGCTAATATCACAAAATTTGTAAGTTATATAATATGAATATATATTTTTGGAAGATCTTTATTTCAAGATCAAACTTTGAATCAAGTGGAACTCTCCAAATTTTCTCTTTGGCCCTTGTAAAGATGTAGCTTCAAGCTGAACCCTTGAGCTCTCAGTCCCAATCTCTCAAATCACAAACACCAAATTATTCTAGAGAAGAATCCTCTAAATTGTCTCTTGACCCTCATAAGTGTAATAAATCTAAATCATAGTCTTGTGAAATCTCAAGGAAACCATCCACACTTGAGCTCTTTACCAAATCCCAAAACTATCTCCAAAAATAAAACTTCAAAATACATGTATTCTTCAAATACATCAGCATCAACAAAGAAAACTGAATTGAAAGAAATAAATAATAAATACAGAATCCTTCTCATACAAAGAATCATCTCAAATAAAGAATATAACTTGAGACGATGGAAATTCCTTGACACTCCAATGCCACTGACCTCAAAGATGGCATCGTAAAGCATCCATGTTACAAAAAGATGGAGGCTTTAATTCACCAAGAAAAGTGGTACTTCCACTATCTATACTTGAATTAATAAAATCTAGATCATGTGTCCTAATTAGTTGTGTTATACCATACCTTAGCATCCCAACCATCTCAATAACACACTTTTGAACAAGTTATTTTGCAAGATCATCATAAATAACCTTAGTGCCATTAGAATTGTTCCCCATGACAATTTTTTTGACTTCAATCCTTGTTACAATAATTTTCAAACCTTCTATCTCCATACGCATTGCTCGTAAAATCATGAGTACAAAATATTGAAGTTTCTTAACATTATTTTTTGTGTAATTTGTATGCACACGGTCCATAAAACCCATTCCATCAATTGAAAAGATGTCATCCTTTGTTACCTCATTTTGTACTACACCAAGATGCTTCAAAAGTGTTGATGATGACTAGAGACCTGACCTCTTAAAATTTCCAATGCTCTTAGTTTTAGACACCAACATTTGAATCTTTTCACAAATAGTGAGCATTGAATGAAATCTTTATTTTAATTCATGTCTATGATTTATATCTCTAGAACAATATGCCCAATGTTTCCACCTACAATTGCCTCATTCATAAATCATGTGAAGAACATAAGATGTGATGGTAATTAGTATATTGACTTATATGGTTGGAAAGTGATGCAAGCCAAATGAAACTACTTAAATTTCTTATACTTGGAACTTTATCCTATTGAATCAATAACACATGCATACACAAAATTGAAGGTTAGGAAACTAAAGGAAATTGATAGAGGTCATTGATGAAGTATGAGCTATATCTATTATCTTCTTCTTCAAGGTGATACAACTTGTAATAACCCACCAAAAATGATTCCACAAAAATTGAGTATTATTTTTTTTTTTCATCATTTTTTATTCAATTGCATACTCTGGGCATCCATCCAATTAGGATTAGGCATTCATCCATCCGGGATGAGCTTCTAACCATACGGGTTAGGCAATTGTCCATACGGGACGTAAGATTCCATCTATCCAATACGGGATAGGCATCTACCCATACGGGGTAGGCATCCATCCAAACGGGATAGGCATCTACCCATACGGGGTAGGCATCCATTGAAACAGGATACAAGATGCTCTGGCTAGAGACTTAGAATCATCGGGACCATTCGGGTCCTGAGCCACTCACTAAGTACTACACTCTTCTAACAAGAATGCACCGAGGTCGCCATCCTTAGGAGTAATTAAAAAATAATACAAGCTTGAATTCCGCCTCAGAATTTGGCTTAAAGCCTGGGAAGTCAAGCGAATCCATACGGGATTCCTTCCGAGTATGCATTGAATTAAATTGATTATCTTATCTTTCAATTAGGATTCTTACTCAACCAAGCCTAGACCCCACCCACGAACGCCTGAGTACGAGGGACAACTTCGTCCCAAGACTGCCTACATACCCGCTTCGGCATGGGATCAAGGCGTAAAGTATGTAGTTCTATTTTCTAATCTATGGTTTGATGTAAATTGATTTGTGGGTACGCAACCCTTTCTAGCATCAGTGTCCCAGATAGTTTCTCTGTGGTTGCTACCCACGATGGTAGCACTTAAGCGAAGGCTGAAGGTGGCCTATTGCTTGTGGCCTAAAAAAAGAAAATAACTAGATCCTAATACTTATCATGAACATCACCCAATTGCAAAACGCCAATATCCCTTCAAAAAAAAGAAATCAATTTCATGAGAGCTTTTAACTTGACCATCCCTAAAAGGGGGTTTACTATGGTTTATCTCAACGGATGTGAAAATCATTTAAAAGTTATCTTATTAAATTATCGATCCAAGGGGGATTACCCGCCCCTTGGATTTTAACTTACAAATGACCCTTATTAATCCCCGACGATTTATAGGGACGATGCCACAGACGTCGTTAATGCAGCTTTATTAGGCAGTAAGTGCAGTAGTTCAACATGACGACATTACCCGTAAGCATGACCCAGAGGCACCATATATACCGAACGCTACTAGTTTTGGTTTTCCAACTTCCTTTGTTTAGTTTTCTAAACTAACATCATGGTTGAAAATATAATTATGAAATGGATGTACACAATTTAAACTTTAAATACTATTGAAAAAAGAGAAATATCGTTATTCTACAATTGGCATGATAATTGTGAACTTATGAGCAATTGCATGTAGATAATGAATGCAGAATAAAAGCAAGGTAAAATAATGTCATTGCATACAAAATGAAGAAGTGTTTACTCTTATTGTAAGAACAATTAAATATAGAGTTACTAGCAATTAGTTTACCCTTTTGGGATTAATCATAAGACTTAAAGATTTAAGTAAGCTTAAATTTATCACCCAAGAATCAATTAGATCCTCAATGGATTGGGAGGTCCCATTCTTTTACAATAATCTACCATACGATAATCTCTATTAATTATTAAATTTTTCCAAATTTACTTCACTATTAATAATAATTATCAGTAATTTATTAATAATTATTACCAATTACATTAATAATAATTATTAATAAGTTATTAATAATTATTACTAATTAATC
Organism: Cryptomeria japonica; assembly: GCF_030272615.1. Taxonomy (NCBI): domain Eukaryota; kingdom Viridiplantae; phylum Streptophyta; class Pinopsida; order Cupressales; family Cupressaceae; genus Cryptomeria; species Cryptomeria japonica. Next base: position 539,521,891 of record NC_081412.1, on the reverse strand, counting down.
CAAAACTTATTAATAACTATATAAAAAAAAATGATCTAAAGTTTATCAATTATTAACAACTAGAACTTTATTACCAACTACTAACAATTAAATTCATTAAAAAAGGGGATTTGAAATATGAAGGTCGTAGTATTGTGTGCCCAGAGCATTTAGTGGGAGGGGGACCCCACGGTCCCCTCCACTACACTACGGCCACTGCCATAACAGTGACCGCAGGTTAGTGGAGGGTACCATAATGGTACCGCTCCCCCCCTGCAGAGCTATTAACTCCGCTTGCGGTCGAAGTCCCATGCAACCAGTCATGGTACTTCTACGTACTGCGTTGCAATCATAATTTTTCATGCGATGGTTTTAAACACTCCGTGTATATATATATATATATATATATATATATATATATATAGATATAGATATATATATATATATATATATATATATGTATATATATATGGTTTTATTTATTTTATTAATATATATATATTTTTTTCTAGGTTAATTTAAATAGATAGAGAGTAGATTTTAAACTTTAAGGATAAAATAAATTCAAATATTAAGTAACAATAGGGTTCATTCTCAGGAGTAAATAACACAGAGGGATAAACAATCCAGGGAGAATAACTAGATCCCAGCATAGTGCAGATGATTGAAAGCCAGATGTGTATCTAAAGGTAACTTATATTTTGTTTCCACGCAGAGATCATTCCTAGAGATAAATAATCCAGAGAAGTAAATCGTTTCTATCCATGAAAGGTAGATGATTTATGCAGGCTTATGATTGTATTTCGTTAATCTGATTTCAATCTAAAATTCACAGAGATAAATTTATTCCTACAAGAAGATTTAATTCATTCAAAAAGAAATAAGAAGAAAAAAAAACAAGATTTTATTCATAGCAAGGAATTGGAAGACAATATTTTAATTCTACTGCAAGAATTTGAAAGACAACATTTTAATTCTTCAAACTGACAATATCCAAACTACAGCAAGAAATTGAAAGACAATATTTTAATTAACAGTATCCAATCTACAGCAAGAAATTGAAAGACAATATTTTAAATCTTCAAACTCATAGTATCCAATCTACAGCAAGAAATTGAAGGACAATATTTTAATTACAGTATCCAATCTACAGCAAGAAATTGAAAGACAATATTTTAATTCTTCAACTCATCCACTACAACAGATTTCAACTAATTTCAACAATATATTAAACCTTGATCTAAAATTTTTTTTTTTACAAATGAATCTAATTCCTATCAAAAATTTGAAACTAATGGATCTAATTTCTTATCAAGAATCTGAAAAACAATGAATCTAATTCTCATCAAATGATTCTAATCACCTAAACAATTTAATCTACTTCTTATCAAAATTTGAAACTAATTCTTATCAAGAATCTGAAAAACAAATGAATCTCATTCTCATCAAATGATTCTAATTTCCTAAACAATTTAATCAAATCTAATTTGCAACAAAAATAAGGTGCACGAAAACTAAATTTGAAAGAACCTGGGTGCTTGAAAATGGTGTAGAATCCTCTATGAATCTTCCTTGATCCTCCAAACTTGAAGAGAAGTCCTCCTAAACAAAAATCTTAGCTGAAAATGAAAATTGACTACAAAGGAAAATTTTACTTCAAGAAATTCTTATGGAATAGCCAACACCTCTTTTTGAAACTTGTCCATCTTTTATAAGAAAAAAAATTCCAAATTCCACTACCTAATTTTTAATTAAAAAAAGAGATTCTCTCCCAATTTGGCCTTCATGCAAATTGATTAGACTTAGTGGGAGGGGTTACATGCAAGGTGGTGGAGAAGCCTCTAGAAGCTTCTTATTCTTCCTACAACATGTGCCTTAATTTGGGTGAGGGAATTTAAATAACCAATTAAAAAAATATATATATATTTTCCATGTGTGTGTGTGATTTATTATTTTTATTCCTTTACAATAATAGTTTATCCAAAAGAAATATAATAGAGTTTGTATTTAAATCAAAAGGTGATAAAGGAGGGTTGTGACATCCTCCCCCCCTTAATCTATGCATCGTCTCGATGCACTTATTAAATGCATTCAAAAGAGTTTATAGTTTATGTTCAAAACAAAAAAGGAAACAACTGTTGCATCTCCTTAGTATCCTCCCACGTGGCATTCTTTTCGTCATACTGGTCCCATTGCACTTTGCACTGATCAACCTCTCTATTGCGCAACTGGCACTGGCGCCTCTCCAAGATTCTGAATGGCTCTATCATTATTCCTCCCATTTCTTGGACCTATAAAGCATCCCAATTCAAAATGTGTTTCTCATCAGGTACATACTTCTTAAGAAGAGATACATGGAAGACATCATGGATTCGGCTCAATAGGGGAGGTAAGGCCAATTGGTATGCAACTGGATTAAATCTTCCCAATATTTCAAAAGGTCCGACATAACGAGGTGCAAGCTTAGTCTTTTTCCCAAATCTTATGGAACTCTTGTGTGGCCTAACCCTTAGGAAGACTTTCTCTCCTACCTCAAACTCCCTTGGTGTTCTATTTTTGTTTGCATAACTTTTCTGCCTATTTGAGGCTTCCTTCAATCTTTGCCTAATTTCCTTAGTTTTCCTTTCCATTTCTTTCAACATATCTGGTCCAATAATCACTCTATCTTCAAGAGTATCCCAACTCAAAGGTGTTCGACATGGTCTACCATACAAAGCTTCAAAAGGCACCATTCCCAAAGATGTTTGATATGTATTATTGTAAGCAAACTCTACCAAAGGTAGGTACTCTTCCCATTTCCTCTATTGGTCCATGCAGTACATGCGAAGCAGGGCTTCCATAGTCTAATTTGTCCTTTCTGTCTGACCGTCGGTTTCAGGATGGTATGTGGTGCTAAAATTTAGTTGAGTTCCTAGAGCTGATTGAAGAGTGGTCCAAAACCTTGAAGTGAATCTAGCATCTCTGTCTGATATGATTTTCTCTGGTATTCCATGCAACCTAAATATTTCCTTAACAAAGCGTCTAGCCAAGGTGGGTGCATCATCCGTCAGATTTCCTGGTATAAAGTGTGCCACCTTAGTGAGTTTGTCAATTACCACCATTATTACATCATGCCTAGAAGGTGACATGGGTAACCCTTGCACAAAATCCATGCTAATAACTTGCCACTTGTGTTGAGGTACATCGTGCAATTGTAACAATCCAGTTGGGTGTCTATGTTCTGCCTTTACTCTTTGACACTCCAAACATTTAGCTACATACTTGACAATATCGTTCTTCAACCCTTGCCAAAAGTATAACTTCTTTAGATCTGCATAAAGTTTGTTAACTCCTGGGTGGCCTGAATAAGGGGCATCGTGAGCCTCCGACAAGACTACTTCCCTTAAGTTCCCTGAATTAGGAATATAGATTCTATTATTGTATCTGAGCAACCCATCTTCATCTAATGTATACCCTTCAACCTTAGGATCAGTCGGGTTGTGTCTTAAAGTTAATTTGACTTGCTCATACCATGGGTCATGTCCTTGTTCATCCATTACTTGCCTTTTGAAAGAGGTTTTGAATGTTGCTATAGTCATCAAGTGTCTCCTCCTACTTAAGGCATCTGCCACCCTATTTTCTTTTCCCTTAATATATCCAATTTCAAAATCATATTCACTTAGAAACTCTAACCACCTTCTTTGTCTGGCATTTAAGTGAGATTGGGTAAAGATGTATTTTAGTCCTTGGTTATCTGACTTAAGCTCAAAGGGCTTCCCTAGTAAGAAGTGTCTCCATTTTTGCAGGGCATGCACAATTGCTGCTAACTCTAAGTCGTGGGGTGCATAATTGACTTCATGAGTCTTTAGCTTCCTAGATTCGTAAGCTACTACCCCTTCATCTTGGAAAATTACTCCTCCTAACCCTTCAATAGAAGCATCTGTTATGACTGTGAAGTGTCCATTTGGATCTGGTACCCTTAGAATGGGCGCTAAAGTTAGTTTTCCCTTCAAGATTTGAAATTCCTTATCACTTTTCTCGGTCCACACAAACCTTTTGCCCTTCCTTTGCAACGAGGTGATGGGGTTTGCTATCTTAGAGAATCCTTCCACAAACCTCCTATAGTAACCTGCTAGCCCCATAAAGCTTCTTACCTCTGAAACATTCTTAGGGATTGGCCATTCTACTATCACCTTTATTTTATCTGGGTCGATTGCTATTCCTTCTTTTGATATTATATGCCCAAGATAGTGAATCTTTTCCTCAAAGAAGGCACATTTGGACAATTTCCCATATAACTTATGTTCTCTCAACCTTTGCAAAATAATTTGTAGGTGCACTAAATGCTCCTCTTCATTTCTAGAGTAAATCAATATGTCATCCAAAAATACCAAAACAAATTTATCCAAGTAGTCATGGAGTACACTATTCATTAGGTTCATGAATGCAGTTGGGGCATTATTTACACCAAAAGGAACTACTGTGAATTCATAATGTCCATACCTCATCCTGAAAGCTGTCTTCGAAATGTCTTCTTCCTTAATTCTGAGTTGATGATACCCTGACCAGAGATCTATCTTTGAGAAAACTGCCGCTCCTTTCATTTGGTCAAAAAGGTCCTCTATGCGAGGTAAGGGATACCTATTCTTTATGGTGACTTTGTTCAACATCCTATAGTCGATGCATAGCCTTAAGGTTCCATCCTTCTTGTTAACAAATAAAACTGGCACTCCCCATGGTGATACACTTGGCCTTATTAATCCCTTAGTTAAGAGTTCCTCTAATTGCATTTTGAGCTCTTGTAATTCGGTTGTGTTCATCCGGTAAGGTGCCCTTGATACTGGTTCAGCTCCTAGGAGTACTTCGATAGAAAAGTCAAACTTCCTCTTAGGGGGTAAATCGGGTAATTCTTCTGGAAAAACATCCTTAAACTCCTTTAAGAAAGGGGTATTTTCAAATGTTGGTGTATTTTCCTCCTTTCCTTCATCAATTTCAACCATAAAGATTTGTCCTCCTCTTCTCCTTTCCTTCTTTAATTGCATTGCTGAGATAGTTTCTATATTAATGGGTTTAAACTTTCCTTGGATTTTGACCCTTTTCCCCCCATCATCCAAACATTCAACAACTTTGTTATAGCAATCTACATTAGCTTGATGGTCTGCTAACCAACTCATTCCCATAATTACATCATATAATCCTAGGGGTGCCACATAGAGATCTACCCTTGTTTCGAACTCAGGGAATTGTACCCTTGCCCTCGGTAAACACTTAGTTACTTCCCTAGTTGCCTTATCCCAATATTGAACCATCCATGATGACTCCATTTGATTAACTTTTAATGCATATTTGTTTACTAATTCAGGTGAGATGAAACATTCAGATGATCCACTGTCAATTAGAATTGATATTGGTTGTTCAAATAGTGTACCTGTGGTTTCCACGGGAACATTCTGGTATCTTCTTCTTTGGTTCCTAACTGCTGCATGAATCCTCTATTGGGGCCCTTGTTGGGGTTGATTGGCCCTAATTTGTCCTTGCATCCTAGGGCACTCTCTGGCAAAATGGTTTTCCCCGCACATAAAGCATCCGCCTGGAGGACCCCTCCTACCTTGATTTCTAAGGGGATCATTCCTTGTTTCATTGCCCCTGGGTGGATAAGTTATCTTGTTCTGCTGGTCATTCCTGTTATAGTTGCCCCTGTTATTATTGCCCCTGTTATTATCATTTCCATTCCTCTGATATTGATTAGGCGGTGGTCTCCTTTGGGAAGAGTTATTCCTTTGACCCTTGTTGAAATTAGTGTTTCCATTGAATTCTTGCTTCCTTTTAAATGAGTGGTTCCCATTATAGTTCTGACCTGCTAGTGTTTGAATCTTCCTCTCTTGCCTTAGGGACTTTTCAAGTACTTCATTCATATTTTTGGGTCCATGCATGTCAACCTCTACCCCTATGTTGGTATTCAGCCCCAAAATGAATTTCCTTGCTTGGCCTTCTTCATCCTTTTGGTACATAGGCACATATTTAAGCAACTTGGCGAACTTATCCCAATATTGTTGAATGGATAGGGGCCCTTGATGTAGATTATGGAATTCTATCACTTTCTCATCAAAGAACAATTGAGGGAGCCACCTATCTCGGAAATGGTGATTAAATTGATCCCATGTGACCGTATCCCTATTATACCCATTTTGTTCCTTGGTGTTGGTCCACCAACTAGCCGCCTCCCCTGTGAGTTGATAGGAGCCCCATAAAGCCTTGGTTGTTTCGCTAAAATCTCTTAGCTCAAAATATTTTTCCATTTCATTTAGCCAATTCTCAGCCCCTTCACCAATCTGCCTCCCATCGAACTTAGGAGGGGTGATTTTCTTTAAATCCTTGGAGAGTTCCAATATGTTATTTTCCTTTCCATTACCCATCACATTTCCTTGATTGCTACCAAGGTTTCCATTCTCGGTACCACTTCTATTCTCATAGTCATTCTGCCTTTCCCTAAGGTCATGCAGTGATTGTTCCAAGAAGTTGATTTTATCTCTTTGTTCGGTTAGAAGGTCGATTATAGCTTGGACCCCATCTCCATTATTCCCTGGGTTGTGTCGATCCTCTTCATGATCTTCCTCATGGTTTTCTTCATGGTTTTCCTCATGGTTTTCCTCATGGTTTTCCTCCCTTTGACTCCTAGTACGTCTTCCATTACCCCTTTCTCTTCCTCTTCCTCTTGCCATTCTAGGTTTTACCTGAAAGTTAAATTATGTAGTTAGTTTTTTTTTTTTGATTTAGGATTTTTTCCTTTTTAAAAATAGAATAAAATTTAATTTCTATTATTGTAAAACATTCCCTTAGTTGAATAAATTGAAGTGAGCACAAGGCCTAGATTTGAACCTTTGCTCTGATACCACATGTAATAACCCACCAAAAATGATTCCACAAAAATTGAGTATTATTTTTTTTTTTCATCATGTTTTATTCAATTGCATACTCTGGGCATCCATCCAATTAGGATTAGGCATTCATCCATCCGGGATGAGCTTCTAACCATACGGGTTAGGCAATTGTCCATACGGGACGTAAGATTCCATCTATCCAATACGGGATAGGCATCTACCCATACGGGGTAGGCATCCATCCAAACGGGATAGGAGATGGTCTGGCCAGAGACTTAGACTCATCAGGACCATTCGGGTCTTGAGCCACTCACTAAGTACTACACTCTTCTAACAAGAATGCACCGAGGTCGTCGTCCTTAGGAGTAATTAAAAAATAATACAAGCTTGAATTCCGCCTCAGAATTTGGCTTAAAGCCTCGGGAAGTCAAGCGAATCCATACGGGATTCCTTCCGAGTATGCATTGAATTAAATTGATTATCTTATCTTTCAATTAGGATTCTTACTCAACCAAGCCTAGTCCCACCCACGAACGCCTGAGTACGAGGGACAACTCCGTCCCAAGACTACCTACATACTCGCTTCGGCACAGGATCAAGGCGTAAAGTATGTAGTTCTATTTTCTAATCTATGGTTTGATGTAAACTGATTTGTGGGTACGCAACCCTTTCTAGGGTCAGTGTCCTAGACAGTTTCTCTACGGTTTCTAGCCACGATGGTAGCACTTAAGCGAAGGCTCAAGGTGGCCTATTGCTTGTGGCCTAAAAAAAGAAAATAACTAGATCCTAATACTTATCATGAACATCACCCAATTGCAAAACACCAATATCCCTTCAAAAAAAAGAAATCAATTTCATGAGAGCTTTTAACTTGACCATCCCTAAAAGGGGGTTTACTATGGTTTATCTCAACGGATGTGAAAATCATTTAAAAGTTATCTTATTAAATTATCGATCCAAGGGGGATTACCCACCCCTTGGATTTTAACTTCCAAATGACCCTTATTACTCCTCGACGATTTATAGGGACGATGCCACAGACGTCGTTAATGCAGCTTTATTAGGCGTTAAGTGTAGTAGTTCAACACGACGGCATTACCCGTAAGCGTGACCCAGAGGCACCGTATATACCGAACGCTACTAGTTTTGGTTTTCCAACTTCCTTTGTTTAGTTTTCTAAACTAACATCATACTTGAAAATATAATTATGAAATGGATGTACACAATTTAAACTTTAAATACTATTGAAAAAAGAGAAATATCGTTATTCTACAATTGGCATGATAATTGTGAACTTATGAGAAATTGCATGTAGATAATGAATGCGGAATAAAAGCAAGGTAAAATAATGTCATTGCATACAAAATGAAGAAGTGTTTACTCTTATTGTAAGAACAATTAAATATAGAGTTACTAGCAATTAGTTTACACTTTTGGGATTAATCATAAGACTTAAAGATTTAAGTAAGCTTAAATTTATCACCCAAGAATCAATTAGATCCTCAATGGATTGGGAGGTCCCATTCTTTTACAATAATCTACCATACGATAATCTCTATTAATTATTAAATTTTTCCAAATTTACTTCACTATTAATAATAATTATCAATAATTTATTAATAATTATTACCAATTACATTAATAATAATTATTAATAAGTTATTAATAATTATTACTAATTAATCCAAAACTTATTAATAACTATATAAAAAAAAATGATCTAAAGTTTATCAATTATTAACAACTAAAACTTTATTACCAACTATTAACAATTAAATTCCATAAAAAAAGGGGATTTGAAATATGAAGGTCGTGGTATTGTGTGCCCAGAGCATTTAGTGGGAGGGGGACCCCACGGTCCCCTCCACTACCCTGCAGCCACTGCCATAGCAGTGACCGCAGGTTAGTGGAGGGTACTGTAACGGTACCACTCCCCCCTGCAGAGCTATTAACTCTGCCTGCGGCCGAAGTCCCATGCAACCAGTCACGGTACTTCTACGTACTGCATTGCAATCATAATTTCTCATGCGATGGTTTTAAACACTCTGTATATATATATATATATATATATATATACATATACATATACATATATATATATATATATATATGTATATGTATATATGTATATGTATATATATATATATGTATATGTATATATATATATATATATGTATATGTATATATATATGGTTTTATTTATTCTATTATTTTTTTATTTTTTTTTTCCAGGTTAATTTAAATAGATAGAGAGTAGATTTTAAACTTTAAGGATAAAATAAATTAAAATATTAAGTAATAATAGGGTTCATTCTCAAGAGTGAATAACCTAGAGGGATAAACAATCCAGGGAGAATAACTAGATCCCAGCATAGTGCAGATGATTGAAAGCCAGATGCGTATCTAAAGGTAACTTATATTTTGTTTCCACATAGAGATCATTCCTAGAGATAAATAATCCAGAGAAGTAAATCATTTCCAGCCATGAAAGGTAGATGATTTATGCAGGCTTATGATTTTATTTCATTAATCTGATTTCAATCTAAAATTCACAGAGATAAATTTATTCCTACAGGAAGATTTAATTCATTCAAAAAGAAATAAGAAGAAAAAAAAACAAGATTTTATTCATAGCAAGGAATTGGAAGACAATATTTTAATTCTACAGCAAGAATTTGAAAGACAACATTTTAATTCTTCGAACTGACAATATCCAAACTACAACAAGAAATTGAAAGACAATATTTTAATTAACGGTATCCAATCTACAGCAAGAAATTGAAAGACAATATTTTAAATCTTCAAACTAACAGTATCCAATCTACAGCAAGAAATTGAAGGACAATATTTTAATTACAGTATCCAATCTACAGCAAGAAATTGAAAGACAATATTTTAATTCTTCAACTCATCCACTACAACAGATTTCAACTAATTTCAACAATATATTAAACTTTGATCTAAAATTTTTTTTTTTACAAATGAATCTAATTCCTATCAAAAATTTGAAACTAATGGATCTAATTTCTTATCAAGAATCTGAAAAACAATGAATCTAATTCTCATCAAATGATTCTAATCACCTAAACAATTTAATCTACTTCTTATCAAAATTTGAAACTAATTCTTATCAAGAATCTGAAAAACAAATGAATCTCATTCTCATCAAATGATTCTAATTTCCTAAACAATTTAATCAAATCTAATTTGCAACAAAAATAAGGTGCACGAAAACTAAATTTGAAAGAACCTGGGTGCTTGAAAATGGTGTAGAATCCTCTATGAATCTTCCTTGATCCTCCAAACTTGAAGAGAAGTCCTCCCAAACAAAAATCTTAGCTAAAAATGAAAATTGACTACAAAGGAAAATTTTACTTCAAGAAATTCTTATGGAATAGCCAACACCTCTTTTTGAAACTTGTACATCTTTTATAAGAAAAAAAATTCCAAATTCCACTACCTAATTTTTAATTAAAAAAAGAGATTCTCTCCCAATTTGGCCTTCATGCAAATTGATTAGACTTAGTGGGAGGGGTTACATGCAAGGTGGTGGAGAAGCCTCTAGAAGCTTCTTATTCTTCCTACAACATGTGCCTTAATTTGGGTGAGGGAATTTAAATAACCAATTAAAATAATATATATATATTTTCCATGTGTGTGTGTGATTTATTATTTTTATTCCTTTACAATAATAGTTTATCCAAAAGAAATATAATAGAGTTTGTATTTAAATCAAAAGGTGATAAAGGAGGGTTGTGACACAACTCTCAATTTCTCAAAATGGAAGCACTTTTATATTCTTCATGTCAACCAAAAAATTTCTTTTAAGTCTAGAGAATATGCTTCTACCTACACACAACTTTCTTTATCATGAATTCAGGCCTTCTCTAATATCTTCACAAAATCAATATCAATGCTTAATAATTTATCCTACATAATGTAGCATATAATCTCTTCCTACATTTTTTGTCACAGCTTTGACAAATTATTATCTTCTCATAGGTGCCAATAGAAAACAGTCACACAAATCTCTACTCCTTGAAATCACATAGCAATATATCCTCACAAATAGCATGGCTTGTTTCTGGTTTCACTAACAATGACAGTGCAATTTCTCACTCCTCTAATACAGGGGATCATGACTATTGGTTAATAGATTTTGTTCTCTTAAAAAATATGACAATATAACTCCCAGCCCAAACAAGAGAACAAACTTGTAATGGTCACCAAAATGTAATGGTGGGTGAAAAATGTGTGAATGAGAGATCAAGAGGAAATCTACCCTTTCCCTCCAAGGAGAGATGAGAGTTTCACTACGGATTTCCCTTCAAACACAATTCATGTATTACATTGGAAGAGGGGGGGGGGGGGAATTCACTAGATTCTACCTTCAAAGTAGAAGATAGAATTATGAAGGAAATGAGAATGATAAGTTAATCCCCTCTTCTAATTGAAATGGAAAAGAATTGATTGAATTATGTATAAAGACTAAGTGCAAAAGTGACAAAGAACTGCTTATAACTTAAGATCAAAGCATGGGATGAAGTTGTACACCTAGATCTAGCAATAATATATCGAGACAAAGCCACCCTATGAATTTCAGGAAAATTTGCTTGGACCATGGTGAAAGTGTACACGGTCCTCCGAAAAATCCACAAAACAAAAAGGTTTTTTCTGCCTTAGCAAATGGAATCCAAATATGAAAGTATAGCTGTGCACCTACAACCTACACAAAATAAAGAGAGAAAAAAGGTTTGGGATTGGGAGTTTGCCTTCAAGTCAAACCCCAATTTTGGAATTAACCAAGTAATGAAAGAAAGTACTTCCAAGTAAATGTAAATGAAAGACTTAAATATAAATCATGTCAAGGGAGGTTGTGATAGAAATTTTGATAGAATTGCTTGTATGAAGTTGAATGTTGAAATGGATCTCCTCTTAAATGGTTGAATCCTTGACTTGAATGCAACACATAGCCTTGAAGGGAGACTTAAGATGCTCAATGATTGAAAGGGATGCTTGAATACTTGAATGCTCTTGAATGCTTGATCGCCAATTTTCACCTTATTAAACTTCTTGAACTCTTCTTTATTTTTTAAAATGAGAGAGAAAATGCAAATTTTATACTTGTCAATTAGGGTTAATGAAATTGATTTTCATCACTAACCAACATCGGGGAGGTTTTCCCACTCACTGCACAACTTTCTATGCAAACTCGGGAAAGGTCCTGAGCCAAAATAGGGCAGGGACAAGGGCACCACACCCCTATCTTGGGAGGATAGGGGAACCACGCCCCTATCCTAGGGGGGATAGGGGTACCACTCCCTTGTCCTACCCTTTTCTCTAGGGAAGAGAGCAGACAGGGTGGTGCGGAGGGCAAGGGAGAAGTAGTTTTTGGTGGTTGAGAAGTCTTCAGTCTCTGATTAGGCTAGGAGATTCAATTTCACATGCATGAGGACCCTAATATGGTTGAAAATTGCTAGGGTCACAATTTTATGACATACATTTAGCCCCTAATTTAGTGGGAGTATGAGTGTATGCCAATACTGTTGGTAAAGTACATGGAAGCAAGATTGAAAGACTTTTACCACATCAAGGAAGAAAGAAGTACAAAGTCCCTAGTGGACTTAGAATCTTACGACTTCGATTGACAAAGTAAAAGGGAAGATTAAGAAAGGGAAAACCATGACTACCAGTAGCGAAATTCCCCTGACTATGAGTCATGAAAGTAAGGATATGAAAGATTAAAAAGTGAAACAAAGTACACTAAGTAACTCTAACTATCAAGAAGGAAAATATGAGCATAAAACACAAGGTAGTTTCACTTTCCTCGGGGTCAGTATGTTGTATGATAACTCATGTATATCATATATGTATGTGCATTTATTAATTGTCATTCCCCAAAGAAAGGAAACTTCCTTGGAAGAAAGAGAATATACGAGTCTATTGAGTTAGCATGAAATAGACCAAAAGAGATCTCAATGCTTTGCATCATCCTCAACTAGACAATAACAGGATAATAGAAGAATAAGGATACACAAAAGAGTAGCCACAAAAGAGAAAGAGAGGAGAGGGAGAGAAAATCTACAGTGCTAATGTTGCTAATCTACCATGACATCCACCTCCCGATCTTGCTGATCACTATTTTGTAAAGGTATGCAACATGCCAGAGGAGCGCCATCGAGCACAACAAATGGAACTATCACAAGATCAAAACAAGGACTATGCTCATGTGGTAAGTCACTTTGTTTGGTTCTAGGAGATAGGATTAGGGATTTTGAAAATTTAGTTGATAAGTGCTTGTCAACATGAACTTATTCATAATCACTCTCAGAAGCATTAGGAGTTGTATTTCCATCATGAATAACATTTTCACTCATTTCTTCATCAAAATTTAGAGAAAGTGGAGCAAGAACACGAATAGGAGTAGAACCATCACATGTTTTATACAACTTATGATTTAGAGATGTAGGTTGAACATATTGCTTAGGAGAGAAGGGAATTATGTTAATTGTTAGAGTTTTAGGGATATCTTCACGAGCTCGAACATGACGTCTTCATTGGTGTTCTCTCACACAATGATATCATGGAGTCCTAGAGGAAGGTTGGGAAGAAGGAGGATCATTTGGTGAAGGAGGAATATTCTCATTTTGATAGTTGAAGGTTTAGGTTGAGGTCTTTTAGTTTGAATAAGGGGAGAAGTGGGCCTCTTCTCTCTATAAGAGGAAGAAGGTGGAACTGCACCATACAAAGGAGGAATATTAGGTGTAAGAAGGAAACCAGGTCAATCATGAGGAGGTACGGGTCTAATCTTAGGAGGAATATTGTTTTGTTCTTTAGGAGAAGGCATAGACACATCCATAGGAATAAATTGAGGATCTTCTTTAGGAAGAAGATTAGTTATTGTTCGGTGTGGAGCTTGATCAGTCTCCAAGTGGGAGATTGTTGAAAAAAAAATTTGCCATTTTTCGTTGATGAAAACCGACATTGTAATAAAACCCTAAAAAGGATGACTTTATTTGTTGCCCTAAAAACGCATGTTATAAGCGGCTGGGATGCTTAAGGCATTGTAAGGTTGATGTACTATTTTTGCTAGATAATAAGAAAGATTGGACGGCTACGTATGGTGGACGTAACCCATTCTGGGTGAACCACGTTAAATCTCTGTGTTATTTGTGTCCTGTTTTATTTCTTTATCTTTTCTATTTAAATCTGCATATAATTGTTGGTTCATATTTGCTTCGGATCTACTTGAAACCCTAACAATTATGTCCATTAGGGGGAGAACTTCATCTTCAAGAATGATAGGAATGTGAAGTGTTGGGGATCTAGGTTGACTTAAGGATAATATCATATCTTTCTTCCATTTTTGATAAGATTGAAAAAGAGCATCGATCCCTGATGGAAGAGATTGAAATTGCTTAGGCCAAAATAAATCAATAGGAACACTGGGGATTCTTTTGGATGGTTTAAATAATCTATGGTTCACACTTATGATTTTGCCATTGTGAGGAAATTTCAAACACTTATGGATTGGAGAAGAAATAGTCTTCTTGGAAGATAGCGAAGGATAGCCCAAATCACATGGAATTGCTTAGAAGAAGGAATGATAGCAAAGTTAACATCCATAGATTTAGTATGAACTTCAACAGGAAGGCTGATAGAGCCAATGGTAGGACAAGAGAATCCATCAAATAACTTCACAACCACATTAGAAGCATCATATATTGGTTTATGCAATTGCTATGTGAAAAGATACTCCTCAGTGATGATATTAACCATGCAAGAGGGATCAACAAGAGCTCCACGGCAAGGGATATCCTTAACCTTCGTAACTATGTATAAAGGGCCATCGGGTGCTCTAATGGTCTCACTAGGGTCAAATTTAATACAAGGATCCTTAGGAGTATCTTGTTTTTCTACCATATTTACCAAGTTTGGAGCCATAGAGGTGAATTCCTTAGAAGAGAAAGAAGTAGGCACAATCTCAATCACGTTAGAGGTATGAGAAGGTAAGGGATCAGTGAAAATATTAAGATTTTGATTAGGAAGAGCTATTGATTTATTCCCTTTATCATTTACACCTGCCACATATATAGTATTATTATCAACCATATCTTGAATCTTATTTTTCAATATGAAACATTTCTTAGTATGATGACCAGGCTAATGATGAAATTGACAAAATGAATTGTTATCAAAATAAGGGGATGCAAGTTTAGAAGGATGAACTAGTTTTATAGGAGGAAGTTTGATAACATTTCTTTGCAATAATTGAGACATAATACTATGTAAAGATTCATTCAAAGGAGTAAATTTTCTTTCTCTTTGGAAAAATTTAGAAATAGGAGGCACGCCTGTTGTAGCATTCACATTGTTGTTGTTGATTGTATCATTGAACTTGATGAAGTTTTTTGTTGGTTTCAACTTTGCAAACAATTGTTGAACACTCTCTCCCTTATCACTCAGAGCCATAGGAGTGGATTGGTCCATTTGAATCACAGCTAGTTGATAATTATGGAGTGTTGTGCACAACTGCGGAAAGGAAGTAAACTCAGAAAAAGAAGCTTTTCCCTAATATCTTTTTGCAAATTAGAAATGAAAATTATTTGAATTTCATTATCCAGTATAGGAAAAGAAATTTGAGCACACAAATGCTTATATCTACCAATGAAATTAGACACTTTTTCTTTACCACCTTGTTTACAATGCATTAAATCAGTCAAAGTGATTTTAGTAACAATATTGTTTTGAAATTGTCGGATGAAAGCATTTGCCAGTTGTTGAAAAGAAGTGATAGAATAAGAAGGCAAAGAGAAATACCATCATAAAGCCTTATCTCTTAGTGTTCTTGTAAACAGTTTCACAAGTAATCTTTGATCATAAGCAAAATCAATACACAAGGTTTGAAATATTTTGACATGCATAAGAGGATCACCGTTTCCATTCTAGAGTTCTAATTGAGGGACCTCAACATGTTTAGGTGGCATGATTTTAACAATATCAAGAGAAAGTGGGCTCACAACATCAAAGTTGAGCACACTAATCTTGGATTGACTCATAGAAGCAATTTGTTGTTGTAAGGAAGACACAGTTTGAGAAAGACTATTAATTGTCGCTTCGGTAGAAGAATTGATGTTAGACATAGTTGATTGAGAAGGTGGTCTGATGTTATTGAAAGAAGGCATGGATTGAGAATAAGGTGGTGAGATATTATGATAAGTAGGCATAGGTGATGATTGGGTAGGAAAAGGGACACTTGAAGCAAGAACAAAGTTGTTGAAGGAATTGCCCCCTTGTGTCACAATGATTGGTTGAGGGGTAACAGGAACACTTATTGAAGACATTGGTAAAGATGGAGGATTTAATGAAGAAGAGGGATTTCCCCCATGATCAATGGTTGTAGGGATGACATTTTGAGTTGAATTAGTCATGATGTCAGAGGTAAAAGTAGGAATACTAGTCATAAGAGTAGTCAAATGAATAGAAGGATTGACTTGTGTTGAAGGTTGTGAATAAACTAGGGTTTCAGCACAACCCTTGATAGGCATGGCATTAGAATCAATAATATGTGCAATGCCACACAATATATCATTTCCATTCTTATCAAATTGATTGTCCAATTTGGAGAGTTGATCTATGGAGACTCTAGTTAAAGCTTCTTCTTCATCATGGGATTCATCAATGGGGTGAATATGGACATGATTAGGATGGGAAGAATTAGCATGATCCTCATTATAGAAGTCACCCAAATTAGGCTCCATCTCCTTGGTAATTAAACCTTGGGAGACCTTAATTCTAATGCTTCATCTAACGAGGATAGTGTAGGTAGGACTAATAGTGGTAAAACTCATGCACTAGAGAGAAAATTTGAATTTTGAATTATAAGAACAAAGCTTACAACATTGACTAATGCAAAATTTTCAAAAATAATGATTACACAATTTGAAATTTGTTGGAGAAAGAAAAAGACACAATTGGAATTTCAAAATTAGGGCCAAGGGGATACCACTTAATTTTAAAATCAGAATTTTTAAAATCAAGGCAGATTATAATTAACTTCTTAATTTTACAAATTTTCTTGAAATTTGAAATGTTAAATTTTGGAGGTATTTTTTATTCTAGAGAGATCAAAAATCGACAAAATCAACCAATATTCTGGATTTAGGCTATTAAATACAGTCATAGCAGTCTCCCAAAATTTTGAGAAAAAAGTCGAGGACCATGGCGGGAATGCACATGGTTTGACCAACTTTTTTCAAAATTTTAAGAGATGAATATTACGATGATTTCAAAGATAACCTCCAAAAATTGGCGAATGTAACGATTTCTAGATGGGCAAAATTAAGGTTCAAATTTAAAAATAGGACCCTATTAGGGTTTTGAAGAAAAAGAGGAATTGAATTGCAAATTTGAAAAAGGTCAAACCTAATAGACAAGGACACCTTGGAAAATGTTTAGAAATTTTAATTTGAATGAAATTGATTGAAATTTACACAAAATCCAAGTAAATTTGAAAATTAGGGTTTTATGACTTAACCATTTAGTTTTGAAATTTGAATTTTGGGAAAAAGGAGGGAAATTGAAAATTTGAATTGTAGGAATGAAAACAAGTCTGTGAACAATCACAAATCTGAAAATTAAATGGAAATCCAATTTTTCCACAAGTTCAAGATGATTTTTGAAAATTAGGGTTTTTACAAGTAACCATTTAATTTTGTAAATTTGATTTGCAAATTGAACAAGACAATGAGGAAATTGAATTTGACAAACAAAACAATTTTCAGATCTAAGATAACCACAAACAATTTTGACAAATCACAAGTTCAGTTTTAATTGCAAAAACTAGCGTTTTTAATGATTTAACCACTTTGTTTGCAGAAAATTTAAATTTACAAATGAAAAATATGCAATTTTATTCAAAGGGAAGAATGCAAGATGTCAGGTTCACCAAAATATAATGGTCACCAAAATGTAATGGTGGTTGAAAATGTGTAAATGAGAGATCAAGAGGAAAGCTACCATTTCCCTCCAAGGAGAGATGAGAGTTTCACTACGGATTTTCCTTCAAACACTTTTTACGCATTACATTGGAAGATGGGGGGGAATTCACTAGATTCAACCTTCAAAGAAGAAGATAGAATTCTGAATGAAATGAGAATGATAAGTTAATCCCCCTCTTCTACTTGGAATGGAAAGGAATTGATTAAATTATGTATAAAGACTAAGTGCAAAAGTGAGAAAGAACAACTTATAACTTGAGATCTAAGCGTGGAATGAAGCTGTGCACTTGGATATGACACTAATATGTTGATACAAAGCCACCCTATGAATTTGAGGAAAACTTGCCCAGACCATGGTGAAAGTGTACATGGTCCTCTGAAAAATCCGCGAAACAAAATGGGTTTTTCTGCCTCTACAAATGTAGTCCAAATACGAAAGCATAGCTATGCACCTACAATCTACATAGAAAAGAGATGAAAAGGGGTTGGGATTGGGGGTTTGCCTTCAGGTCAAACCCTAGTTTTGGAATCAACCAAGTAATGAAAGAAAGTACTTGCAAGTAAATGTAAATAAAAGACTAAAATGTAAATCACCTCAAGGGAGGTTGTGATAGAAATGTTGATAGAATTGCTTGTATGAAGTTGAATGTTGAAATGGATCTCCTTTTCAATGGTTGAATTCTTGAGTTGAATGCAACACCTAGCCTTGAAGGGAGACTTAAGATGATCAATGCTTGAAAGGGATGCTTGAATTCTCTTGAATGCTTGATCGCCAATTTTCACCTTATTGAACTTCTTGAACTCTTATTTATTTTCTGAAATGAGAGGGAAAATGCAAATTTTATACTTGTTAATTAGAGTTAATGAAACTGATTTTCATCACATACCGACATTGGGGAAGTTTTCTCGCTCACTGCACAATCTTTTATGCAAACTCAGGAAAGGTCCTCCCCTAAAATAGGGTAGGGACAGGGTCGTCAAGCTCCTGTCCCATGCTTTTCGCAAGGGTAGAGTGCAAACATGGTGGTGCAGAGGTTAAGGGAGAAGCAACTTTCGAGGATTGAGTAGTCTCTAGTCTTTGATCAGGCTAGGGGACTCAATTTCACATGCGTGAGGACCCTAATGTGGTCAAAAATTGCTAGGGTCACAATTTTATGACACTACAAAACTATTAACAACAGTTGCATAATTTGCAACTACTTTAGCAACTTTCCTCTAAATTTTAGAGGTATAACTCCCTTTTATTATATGAATTGAGATTTTCACTGGTTATACTTTTAACCAATAAGAAGGAAAGGAAAACTTTAAAAACCAAAAGTGAAAAATTAAGATGAGATTAATCACAGATGATCTTCACAACAAAGTGTACAAGTCAATCTTCATGCAACTTAAACAAAAAATCATCCACTAGCATTCATACAAAGATTTCCTCTAGTAAATGATCAACTCATAAAAATATTAGTAATTGTAACATGCATCACAACCACCTTCAAATTCAAAATGACATGGGAAACTATTCTCCACTATAGGACAAAGTTTAAAATCAAGAACAAATATTCCCACATTTAATAAATTATCCTTATATAAATATTGATGATAGCATCAGATATAGATTAGAATTCCAATTCAAGTAGAACAAAGTCTCCTTCAAATAGAATTCTATTAAGGTTTTTTAAGTTACTATTTTTTGAAATCAGCTAAATTTAAAGAAAGATCAGAATCCTTACCAATGGTTCCTACTATCCTTAAATAGTTCCACCTTAAACTAATAAAAAATAATGGCTTCTTGAAGAAAGATGGGTAAAGAGAGTTTAAAACATAACTTCAAAATAAATGATCCACCAAGACCAATAGTTTTTGAGCAAAGAGACTTAGAAAATAAACAAGAAATTAGGTTGTTACGTCCTCATCTACTTCTTCATCTTCTAGTTCCACTACATCATTTGTTTCGTCTTGATTTATTGCTGCTACATCCGTTACACCACCCTGGAGTTGTTGTGCCACCTGGGGCTTCAACCTTTTTCTACATGTCCTAGAATTTGAAAGAATTGGTAATATCTTTTCCGTTGCAGGTTAATCTTGTTAATCCTATGAGGTTTCGGTTAATACTGAGAGGGGGGGATGAATCAGTATTAAGACAATTTCTAACTTCAAATCAAAATACCATTTACAATAGATCTAAAATTATTTAATACATGAATCTATCCCTTTAGCAGATCTCATACACTTATTACCCTTTTATGCAATCTTATTAATCAGAACATTCACCAACTAGATATCTGATAAACACATACTCATACTAACATATTATCAGATTATAATACTTCATCTATCAATTCATTAACATTACCGGTAACCATTTTTGGATCTCTGATAAATAGTATTAAACTTATCGTAATCGGTAATCATAAATAATGTATGAAAACATAAACACCCTGAAAAGACATTCCACACATGAACACCAAGATTTTTTACATGGAAACCGAAATGGGAAAAACCACGGTGGTGATTGGTACCTATAATAATTTGTAATCTTTTAAAGCATGCCTTGTTAGGAGCTTATAATACGCCCGGTTAGGAGCAGACCCTATTAGGAGTCACCCGGTTAAGGGATTTACCGATCGCTCCAGCTAAGAGCTTAATGATCTATTAGGATAAACCTAGTTGGAGGATTTAAACACTCTTTTGTGAGATGCCCTGTTAGGGGACCTAGATGGAAAAGGCTTGTTAGGACCTACCCAGTTAAGGGATTTATGTTGTTGTAATTGTTAGAGAACAATAGTGAAAAATGATCTATTACTTTGCAATTTCAGCTTGCTAGATCAGATCCATTTACACTTCACGGTCTGCAACACTCAAGCAGATCTCTATCTTCTCTAGGATAGCTTAACTTATTCTTCGAATGCCACCAACACATGAAACATCATTTGTGTCACCCTAAATAGCCATCTCAACTAGGTGAGCCACAAAACCTAATTACATCATCAATTTACAATTCAAATCATAAGAGATCATCATGGATCGATATATAGGTAATTAAAAAAATTATAATGCAATATCAACTGTTAGTTGATTGTAACCCATCACGGAAATCCAATTTGTATCCTCAAAACACTCTACTAAATGTTTCGTTGATTCCCAAGAAGTTCTTCCTTGAATCGTGCCAAAACAATAATTAAATCTTTCGCGTGGTTTGTGTCATGTTACCAACTTCATGTAGATTCATTGTCGATCGCCATCATAATAGAAATCATTATCGGTTGAGTGAATTCATCACTGGTCCTAAAAGCCTACTAAAACCATAGCACAACTCTATTAGAAATTCAAAACATGCCTTCTGGTATTCAACATAGGATGTGGTTTCGGTCACATACATAAATCCATCATTAAAGCTTATGTCTCAAACCACAATTCTCCAACCATCACCAATTTACCGATTCCATCAAAATATTTTATTTTATTGGTTGAAGTCCTAATACTCAATCCTACCAATAAACCTTGCCATACTTACAAATTCTAAATCCGGTAGACCAAATTACTTGTCCAACAAGTCAGACATCAAAGTTCATCTGTAACCATCATCAAACATTAATTGACATAGGTTGCCATCAATGACAACACAAATAACTGATCATGTCATCACCATTATTCTATTGATACAGTCATCTACTCATCTGCATCAGTTATGCCAATCATGCCAACAAACTCCCCAATTGGTTTTGATGGCAACACCAATCAGTTATACAATCAGTATAGAATATATATGCCAATCATCTACATCTTAGCACATTAACCGTTGGTCTCTGTATCTGTCAGTCTTCACTGCCTTTATTTCTCCTCAAGCTTGATTATCAGATTTCCTTTTCTTCTCCCCCTATGAAAGAAATGCAAAAGTTAAAAACAATGCATGACTTGACTTAAATTTGACCAATCCTATAAATCATATCATACTACATTAGAGCTCTCCCCCTACAAAGTAGTTCACATCTTCATCAATCCATAGTGAAGAATAAACATGAAATCCACAAGATTGATACAACTCCAGCATCTTAGTTCTTCCGGTGTAGGGGTCTAACCCCTAATTTACTTATGAGAAACTCAAAAGTAGTCCTTGGAAATGGTTTAGTAAAGATATCAGCTAACTGATCTTTACTCTTCACATACTCCATCTTTACTTGCTTCTCCTAAACTCTTTCCCTTCAGAAATGATACTTTAACTCTATATGCTTGGTTCTTGCATGAAGTACAGGATTCTTGGAAATATTTATTGCACTTGTATTGTCACAATAGATAGTTAATAGTTTAGACATATCTATCTTGAATCATTCTAGAACATGTCTCATCCATATGGCCTACGTGTAATTCATGGATGAAGCAACATACTTAGCTTTAGTTGTAGATTGAAAAACACAAGTTTGTTTCTTTCTTGTCCATGCTACAAGTGTTCCTTCAAGTAGAAAAGATCCACTTGTTGTGCTTTTCCTATCATCCATATTGCTTGCCCAATCTGCATCAGTAAAAACATCTAAAGTGAAATTTCCTTTGCAGGTATACCATAATCCTTAGTCTAATGTTCCTTTAAGATATTGGAAAATCCTTTTAATAGCCACGATGTGACTTTCTTTGGGCTGTTTTTGGAATCTTACAACTAACCTAACAACATGAGCAATGTCCAGTCTGCTATGTACAATATAATATAGTTTACCAATCATAGACCTATATTCTTTTTCACTAACATCAGGTGAATCATTGCTCGTTCCTTGAAGGCACCTCTGATGAATTCTCTTCCGAATGTTCCTCTATTCTCCCAACCCATCGACATGTTGAATACAAAGATTGTGTTAAATGTATCATTGTCTACCTCACCTACCTCACAGCTTCTCAGGCCTGCTACAATTGATTGGAGGCCCTCACCTTCATAGCAACCTAAGAGATTTTTTGAGTAGTGCCCCATTCCTAGGTTTTTCATCAAAATACAATTGTAATAACCTCTATTTTTGTTTCTTTTTTCATTTTAGTGCCTATTTCTTTCTCTAAATTTTCATTGTTGATATGGTCTCATCTTCTCCAAAGTTTGTTTCCATACCTCTTTGAGATGTTGACAATTTGACTCCTTTTTTTCTATCTTGGGTTGAGTCACCTACTTCTTTTATCAAGGGGAATTTGTTTGACTCTTTAGAGGATATTCTAATGTTGTTCATGATCTTTACATGATCATTGACTCACACTTCTAAGGAGCTCCTAGATGAGGATGTGGAAGCTACATCATCCATAGCTCTTGCCATTGGCAAAGTTCGTAGTGCTACCCTCATGATCGTCCCTTCTTTAGTCTCATCCTCCCTCCTAATAAGATCAAGATTGGGAGGATGATGACTTGATAGTGGGTGACAAGTAGGATATTACCCTTCATATCTTGTAGATTAGGGTGTGACTATCTATGTTCCCCCATGCTTGCCTTACATCCTTTGTGGCCTTCTAAAGGACTCGGGTTACTTCATTGGTACTTGGAAAAAGTGGGTGTTGATTCTCTTTATTTGTTTATGCTCTCATAGAGGACCCAAGTCACTTTGTAAGTTCTCTAAAATATGGGATTATTTGTCATAGAACTTTTTCTATTTGTTAATCTTCCTTCTTCTATTTGTCATATCTTTATTTTTGACATTTAGGGACAATGTAAATCATTAGGGGCATTTAGGCCCTCTTCCATGTTGACCCAAATTTTATTTTAACATTGTCTTCATGTGCCTCCTTTAAATTCGAGAACTTTACGACAATGATGAGTAATTCATATGCAACCATATGCATTATTTAATTTTACCACTAAGAGTTTTGACACCAAACTATCATATCCCCTTATCTCTTTGTGATTTTATTGATTCTATGGGTTTTTTATATCATCACTTGCAAGGATTCATTCCATACAAATATTTGATTATGTTCAGTGACACAAACATCTCTTCTCCTTAGCATGACATGCATTTCAAACATACCATTCTAGGGGGGCTATCATCTATACATTTTTGTATATCTGTATTGACATCTTATTTATCTCATGATTTATTTATCTAACAATCTTGTATTGTATCTTATCATCTATTTTTTTGTGGGGGCCGAACCACTATCAAATGAATCTAAGGTTACCTTATCATATGGCTATCTAGTATAACACAACTTGCCACTGATACCACCAAAATATTTTTTTATCTTGGTGATCACTATCTTGTTATCTAGTTGTTCTATCATATTATCATTATTTTGCTTTTTTGTCTAACATGTTTGTTTGTAGCTAATGTGTTTTTGATGAAACATTATGGGAACATATCAAGAAGGTTTAAGTCTCTTCCCTAGGGGCAACTCTGCATTGTTAGAGGATCTACTTCCTCTTTCTACCTCGATAAGAATATTTTTAACCATTTCTACTTTAGCTTGCATCTTGTGATAACGATATGCTTGATAAAATGGGGGAAAAATATAAAGTCATAAATTTCACCCCATGCAATTCTATGCTACATTAGCATCTCCTCTTTAAGACGGCTGGAGAATCCCTTTACCTATTTTTTCATTTTCTCACTTGGCATGCCTTATCAACTTTTCCTTTGTACCTTTTTTGACACTATTGATTGTATGAAGTGTGGAAATATGTGCATTATAGAGATGTTTCACTTGTCATGCTAGCATCCTGCAAATCTACAGTTTGAAGATAGCCATTGAATTGCTATGCCTATGAGTGGAAGAGCTTGTAACACCTCTTGCTATAGCCACCGATGTTATTTTTATTCTACCTTCTTTATCTTACCTTTCTTGCTTTCATTTTATCTCCAGAATTAGAATCATTCTCTCTTTCAATCTTCGACATATTTCAATCATTCACACACTTTTATCTCTCTTTGCTGCATCACACATCTATCACTACAACTAAGTGATTTGAGTGGACTTTTTGTTTCTTATTATTTCCTATAGGCTCTTCACATATGTGTTTGTAAGGGGGGTCTCTTTCTCTCATTGTTTTATCATTTTTATCTATCTCTATACCATAGTTATTATCTTGTTTATCTTCTCTCTTTTTTATCAATTGTGCCCAGATAAACCACTTTGCCAAGGAAAAAGCTACTTATATTACATTAAACATGGCTATTAGAGAAGGGTTCCAAAATGTGTGAGTGAACATACTGACACCAGCTATAAAATCAAGTAGTTAATTTAGGAGTGCCACATCATGATTACAAAATTGGACAAATTCAAAATTTACCACATTTATCAGGAACGTAACATGCCAACAGACCACCTGGCGAACATTGGTGTGGATTATGTGGACATAAGGTAGTGGATGAGAAGGGAAACTTTCCTAATACAATTGTATGAACTGAAAATAAAGGACACTGAATGTATTGGCCATTCATATCATATTAATGATGATAGATTGCCAAATGAGTAAAGATCTTTCATGGGATTTGAGTTTTAATTTCAAAACCAAGGTTTCTAGAGCTTTCTTCTATGTTTGGTTTTTCATTGCCTAGTTCAGGATTGGTGCTTACACCCAATTTTACAGAGGTAGACTACTTATGGGAGGTGACAAAAATAGAATGGAGCCTACTTCCTATGAGAAATGGGAAAAGAACAAGGAGTTGTGGATGAAGATTACTAATGGGGGCCTTGTGTCATATCTCAAGAGGCTTCATGGAAATGACCCAAAAACGACAGAGGATTTTATGAATGGTTGGAAGAAAAGTATCCTCGTGTCCTTTGGAGCAAAGTTTAGAATCAATGAAGCCTTCATTACAGAGATAATTGGCTTGCAGATGGATGGCAAGAAGTTTTACAGAGAGAGGAAGGCGTCAGAATAAACCATTTCATCCTTCTTCGATAAACAAAGCGAGAGAAATAGGATGTGAAAGATGGCAAACGATGGTTATAGAAGGAAG
Source organism: Cryptomeria japonica (assembly GCF_030272615.1). Lineage (NCBI taxonomy): Eukaryota > Viridiplantae > Streptophyta > Pinopsida > Cupressales > Cupressaceae > Cryptomeria > Cryptomeria japonica. The sequence goes on along the minus strand of NC_081412.1, from coordinate 539,496,130 downwards.
GACTTGCAACCACTTTGGGTGGATATGGCTAAAGTGATAATAAGATACATTACACTTGACGACCGCTATGCCAATATCTTCTCTTACCACTATATGATATTGAATCATTTTAGGCATAACAAAAGAATTTCTTTGTCTTTCTATTTGTTATCTTCTCTTGAAAATAGCTTGGAAAATCATGCCAAAATTAATGACAACCCTATCTTGCATGAGGAGTTAATAATGCTCATCATGGAATATGCCAAAGATCATGGGGTTAAACCTTCCTCGATTGTCAAAACCCTCAATTCTTTGATCAACCCCGATGTACAAATTGTGTCTGACACAAAGATGGAGGAAGAGGGGTCTGGTATGGGTATGGACTAGTGGGACCTCAATATCTTGGAAGATCCAGACTATTGTCCCTCTTAAGAGGAGGCCCCCCCTCAAAATATTGTACCTGACATTGGTAGCAGCAGAAGATACAAACACCCTAGATGGGCTGCCAGTAAGTATAAAACACCTAACCCAAATTTATAGGGTTTTGGCCCACCGAGTATGAAAAATTCCAAATTAGTAAAAATAGGGAAGGCAAGGGAAAGGAGAAGTAAATAAAGCTTGACATCCCCATTAACATTGAGTAGGGGGAATAGGGAGATACTATAAAAGACTCTGATTTTGATATTCTGCTTAATAATTCTATTAAATTCCATGAAAATTACTTTCTTTGGGTCAGCAAGGAGATCAACATGTTGAAGGAATGAATTACGGGCATTATTGACACCTTTCTTGAGATACCCATGCCAAGGAAAACTGACAAACTTATCTGAATGAAACAAAAAATTTCAGAAGATGTTAAGATCATGAAAATGGATCCTGAAACAAGGATTGGTCAATTGGAAATAAGCTTGGAAGAGCTTAAGGGCAACCCGAGGAATTAGGTTCATATTAGGAGGGAAGCCATCAATGATAGTGCTGAGGGTCTCAAAAAGGTCAATGTGATGATTGTGGACCAAACAACCTTGTCCATCACTAGTATCCCTCCCTCAGAGATCAAACAAAAGAAGAAAATCCAAGGGCCAAAATTGTAAGTTATGGGATCATAGATCACTACTGGCCCCTATACGACGAGGAGGACAAGGACCCAGTGGAAGTTCATCATTGAAGAGCTCAAGGAAATCAACAAGAGTATGATCCAAAATAACTCGGAGCTAAAGTAATCTCTGGTTTAGTGGTTTCTTTAGTTTTTTCTATTTACAGTTTTTTATGTTTTTACTATGTGGGTGTGGCCCCTATTTATGTGGTTGTTTTACCATTGTTTCTATGCTAGTTAATGATTGTTTTTTATTATTTTTTCCTTTGACTTTGGGTTTCGGGTCCCTGTAAAACCCATTTATCTTAATCAAAAACTACCATGACAAATAAATTTTGTGTTTATTATTGAAACTAGGTAGATATAATTTGATGCTAATTATTTGATTATTAATTAATTGTGAAAATGTTAGTATTTATCATTACAAGGTAACACATCTTTTACTTTTTAAGTAATTTATAAATAACTCTTGGTTGGTTAGGTTAGCATTATGCTCACCTAGTTTAATACTATTAAATTTTGATAACATAACAAGATTAAAATAATAATAGAATAATAGCATAATATAATATAAAAGATTACTAAATAGTCATAAAAATTATTAAATAGTTATATAATGCATCAACGGGTCTCCAAGTCTGCCCTTGCTGAACATTCTTCATCAACCAAGCACCACATTTGTCTAGAGAGCACACTTGTCTTGTCCAAGGAAGACAATTATTTCAAGCACAAACTTATAGAAGCCATTGAGATTAGTAACCACCCTTGCAACCTGAATTGTGATGAAGGGTTGTCCCTTAGTCCCTCTTGGCAACCCCTATTATCCTTTCTTAGACAACCTCACCCCAGCTCGTGGTTGGTTCCCCTTTTTCCTCTTCCTTCCTCGGTTGGCTCTAGTTTCCCCTCCGTCTGTCCTTCTTCCTTCTCCCCCATCGGCGCTTCTTTTCGATGGTCTCCCCCCCGTCTATCCTTGTCCTTTCCTTTTTATTTTTTATTTTATTCCTTTATTTATAGATTTACTTAATTTTATTTTTATTTTTATTTTTCTTTGTTTTTGGTCTTCTCTTTAATTTTATTGGTTGGAGTTCTTTGTCTTTTGTCTCTTCCATCTCCTTTTCCTCAGCTTTCTTTTCCTTTTTTGTCTTCATTTCTCTGCCATTTTTTGGTGTGTTCTTTTAATTGGCTTTATTTTTATTTCCCCTCGCCTTCCATGCTCCTCCTCTGGCCATCTCTTTATATTCTAGGTCGCAACTGTCCATCTTTCTATTCTTGAGCATTCTTTCATCGTGATGATGGATCACAGAATTAATGAAAAAAATCACACACAATCAAAACCAGAAGCAAAACTATACAGCTATCATGAATTGTGGAAATTTTTTTTGTTTTATTGAAACCCTTCATGGGAGGGAATTATATTGGAAACGCAAACAATTAGAATTGCTTAGAATCAAGCTTGCAAAGAAAGTTGCAGAGATGGCTTTCCTAAAGAGATGCAGAGACAGTCATTTTCTCCCTGTTTTCGTCAAAGTTTCCCACCACCTGCGGAATGCCAAGACTAGGCGTATCTTCCACCGAATGAGTCTTGCTCTTCTCAGGTCAGTCATCCAATCCACCAAATTCGTGATCAATAGCCTGAATATGAGATTGCTTCCTCTTCATTTGGAGTTGGCGTCTTCCTTGCGACCTGACGTGTGGTTCAGCTTTGACACTTCATCCCACGCGAGAGCATTGGGCCGACAAGAGGAGTGCATCAGAAGACAAAAGAAGAAATTTGAGGCGCTTCAAAAAAAATCCACACCATGCCGATCTGCTCGTTCTGTTGTAGTTCCCTCTTCCTCTGTCAGTGCTCACGTGCCTTCTCATTCTCCTTCGATCCATCTTTCCAACCCCGCGTCTGCAGCTAGCAGTGTTTTGGTTGTCTTTTCCCCTTTGCTTGCCCCCCCCTGTCTTCCCGGTGTTGACCCAGATCTCTCACCCCTCAACGCTCTCTCTATTCGGGGCCCTTCTCGTCCCCTCTCTCCTTTGTTACGCCCTTTGTCTTCTCCATCGGGTTCTCTTTCCTCTCTTTCTTCATTCGGGAGTAAGTCAGAGTCGCCATGGCAGTCCTCTCCAAACCAGTCCAGTTGCAACGCCATCTCCTTGGCACGTAGGAACAAACGGTCACCTGCGCTCAACGTCTCTTCACCGAAAACCTCAGGTACGTGCATCATTAATTCTTCGTTGCGTGCTTCAGCTTCCTTTCTTGACTTGCTCATCCATTTCTCTACTGCTTCGGACCATACCAGTCCTAGGGATCTTAACTTCTTGGATCCCATTGCATCGAGTTCTTCTTTTGATACCCCTGCCCATCCCGCGTCTTCCTCCTCCCACCTTCCTTCCGTGTTCCAAGTTCCCGCTTGTATTTTGTCGACACCCTTGGATACTACTCATCTGGTGTCTCATAATTTTGAGGATCAGTCCCAAACGCAGCTGCTTCCTCGTTGTCCTCCACGTCTGGCTCATCCTTTGTGGCCATCTCTGACTTGTGGGTCCCTTCCCATTAGTTGCGGGCCCACCCTCCCCTTGGTTTCCAACCTACTTTGTTGGCACCCTTGGATACCACTCATTCGTTGTCTCTTAATTTTGAGGATCAGTCCCCAGACGCAGCTGCTTGCTCATTTTCTTCCACGTCTGGTTCTTCCTTTGTGGCGATCTCCGACTTGTGGGTTTCCCTTCCCATTAGTTGCGGGCCCACCCTCCCCCTTGGTTCTCAACCTACTTTGGATGCTTCGCTGTCATCCATCGGGCCTGCCCAATCCTCGAGCTTTGCTCCTCCTCATCCCTCGCCTCCAGCCCCGTGTCTGTCTTTTCTCTTTTCTGGTTGGCAAGGTCATCCCAATCCCCAACCCATCCATGATTGGGACAGCAAGCTAGTTATCAATCTCTCTAATGTTTTTCCTAACTCCTTCGTTGTTTAATTTTTTGAAGAGAGGATTGGGGTTTGCCGTAGCTCCTCGTGGCATTCCTTATGTTGATTTTCCCATTGAAATTGAGAACCTCATTCGGTCTCTTCCTGAGGGTGTTGCTGAAGAGGTGAGGCAGGATTTTGTAGTTGCTTTGGGACATGCCAAACCTCCCAAGAGCAAGATTCTTAGGATTGAACATCTCGCCTTTAATGAGCTCATGAAAAATAATGATGCGATCATTACCAAAGCTGACAAAGGTAATGCCAAGTCATCATGAATAGGCGAGACTACGTTACAAAAATGTTGGAACTGCTCTCTGACTCGAGTAGCTATAAAATCTTTCCTCATAACCTGTGTGCCAAAATCTTAAAAAAAAATCAAGTCAGCTATCTCTGGCTCTTCTTTCGACATTGACACTAAAAAGCGTCTCTTGCCTTCCAAGGAAGTTAACCCCCCCGCATCTATAGTGTCCCTAAAATTCATAAAGTTGGGGTGCCTCTTAGACCCATAGTTGATACCATAGGCTCTCCTTCGTACCATCTTGCCTCTTTCCTTTCCAAACACATTGCTCCTATGGTAGGAAATTCAGACTCTTTTATCAAGGATTCTTACCATTTCGTCCAATTTGTCAAAGACAAAAAATTGGACAGCGATGACATCTTGGTAAGTTTTGATGTCATTTCCCTTTTCACTAACGTTCCCATTCGTGATTCTATCAATATTGTGAGATGCAAATTTAATGATGAGATCTCCTCTTTGGTAGATTTGTGCCTTAGATCAACCTTTTTCTCCTTTCAAGTGGTCATCTATGAACAAGTTGATGGTGTTGCCATGGGTTCCCCCCTTTCACCCATCATTGTGAATTTGTACATGGAGACCTTTGAAGAGATTGTTTTGCACTCCTTCCCTCTCAAGCCTAAATGGTAAAAGCGTTATATGGATGATACCAATATTTGTTGGCCCCATGGTCTTCAGAAGTTGGAAGAATTTCATGCTCATCTTAACAAGATCTCTCCATGTATTTCTTTCACCAAGGAGGTTGAATCCGAGAACCAACTCCCCTTCCTTGACATCTTGCTTATAAAAAAATCTGATGGCTCCCTTGGTCATCGATTTTTCCGCAAATCTACCCACACTGATCTGTATCTTCACTCCTCTCACTGCCACCCCAATCAAAAAATTGGCATCCTTAAAACTCTCACCTTGAGAGCCTACCGCATTTGTGATGAAGACAACTTAAACTAGGAACTCAAACATCTTCGTGGCATCTTCATTTGCAATGGGTACTCTAATAAGCAAATTTCTAGGGCCCTCAACCAAACTAAGCGTTGGTTATTTTCTGTTAACAACCCTTGCAATTTGTCCGTCCATGTCATGATTTCCCTATGTTGATGGCCTCCAATGTAATTTCAAACCCTTCTACACCTTGAGGCGTCAAATCCCTTCCCTCAAAGACCCGCGAGACATAATGCTTGAATCAGGGGTCTACAAAGTCACTTGCTCTTGCAGTGTTCCTTACATAGGTGAGACAGGAAAATCTTTCAAGACCAGAATCAAAGAGCATAGTGCAGATATTATGCATGAACGGGTCTCCAAGTCTGCCCTTGCCAAGCATTCTTCACCAACCAAGCACCACATTTGTTTGGAGAGCACACTTGTCTTGTCCAAGGAAGACAACTATTTCAAGCGCAAACTTATAGAGGCCATTCAGATTAGTAACCACCCTTGCAACTTGAATCGTGATGAAGGGTGGTCCATTAGTCCCTCTTGGCAACCCTTATTATCCTTTCTTAGACAACCTCACCCCAGCTCATGATTGGTTCCCCTTTTTTCCTCTTCCTTCCTCGGTTGGCTCTAGTTTCCCCTTTTTCTATCATTCTTCCTTCTTCCCCATCGGCACTTCTTTTCGGTGGTCTCCCCCCCTTTTGTCCTTCTCCTTTCCTTTTTATTTGTTATTTTTATTGGTTTTCTTTATTTTATTTCATTGTTCCTTGTTTTTATGTTTATTTATTATTTTTACATCTATATATGTGTGTATTTATATTTATATTTTTCATTTTTATTTTATTTATCTTTGTTATTTTATTCCTTTATTTATAGATTTACTTAATTTTAATTTTTTTGGTTGGAGTTCTTTGTCTTTTCTCTCTTCTATCTCCTTTTCCTTAGCATTCTTTTCCTTTTTGTCTTCATTTCTCTCTCATTTTTTGGTGTGTTCTTTTAATTTGCTTTATTTTGATATTTATATTTATTTCCCCATGCCTTTTGTGCTCCTCCTCTGGCCATCTCTTTTTATTCTAGGTCTGCAACTGTCCATCTTTCTATTCTTGAGCATTCTTTCATCCTGATGATGGATCACAGAGTGTGATCCGAAACGTTGATGCAAAAAATCACACACAATCAAAACCAAAAGCAAAACTGTATAGCTATCATGGATTGTGGAAAAATTATTTTAAGTTGTGATGAAGATTCTTGAGTGATTATACATAATACATTTCATATCTCCATTTCTTCTCTTTGTCTTCAATCTCATATATTTTGTGCATTTAATACATTATCTCTATATTATATCTTAAAAATAACATTGTACACTTATTAAGATCAAAATATATTTCATGTTATGTGGTTGTACTAGTGAATCTTGTGGGATTTCTATTTTGTTTTCTTTATATGACATTTCATGTCATCTATCTTCATTTTCTTCCTTTCTAATTCATATTATTGAGTTTTATTTTTCAACTCATTTGTACAGTTTATTTTCATCCAGTGTCGTCAATCTCAAATCTCAAACTTTTCTTTCTATAGTGATGCCGTTACAAAAGGTGAATCCATTCTCTCTAATATTCTAAACAATTTCTCTTTTTTCTTGTCCATTCCTTCCTTCTACCATGTTTTATTTATACCAATGATGTTTTGAGCAAGGTGGTATTGCATCTTTTCTAAAACTTCTTTGTAGCCTCTTTCTTAACCTTTTTATTTGTACTTTTCAACTAACTACAACACCTCTTAGCTTTGAGATCATTCGGGAGCATGAGAATTGTCTTTGTATTACTATTGAAAATTCTAATATTTGCTTCATATGATTGTTGAGGCACCTATGAAGTCTTGGACTTTGTAGACTCAAAATGAATGTGATATATATCTATAAAAAAAAATAGATTATTTTTTTTTCTCTATACAATGAAAATGACAGCTCGATTTTATAATTAAAAGAACTACACACTGAATTATTGATATATAAAAATTATGATGCACTAAATACCTTCTTTTTACTATATTCATTAAAAAATTAAAACAATTAAATTTATTAAATTCACATAAAATAATAATAGAATCTGAAAGTGTTTTTAAATGACCCATAAAGACACACTATGTATTATATGAATTAAACAACGTGTTTATAACCAGAAACAAATAAACCCTTCCAAATCCAAATATTTTAAAGCTATGAGACTTTTATATTCAAATGGAATCGATCCAATAAAACATTTTTTTTTTCCAAATATATAAAAAATTGTTACACTTGCTAAGAATTGGAAAATCCCATGTCCCTACTGATGCAATATCTTAAGTGGCAGTGCCTTTTGGTGACCGTGTGTGGTGTAAACTCCAGAATTTTAGGATGCCTACACTTCTGCTACACCATTTGATTGGCATCCCACGTCAGATTACAAGATTTGTATGACTTACATTCCTTTCGTCAGCTTCCGTTCATCTTTTCACAAGAGTGAACTCCATCTTTCTTTGAAATGCTACTGTCTTTTGTACCTGCACAGTCGGCAAGTTCGTGCGGTAAATTTAATATTTTATTGTATCAAGCATAGTAAAAGCTTACAGAATATTGGTAATAGCCAAGATCAGCATAAACCAACTAACAGCTGGTTATGTCTGCGCTTTATTCACATAATCTTTTTCACTCCTACGCTTCTTTCTATTTATCTTTTCTAGAAAGTTATTCCTTGTCATTTTTCTTTAATGATTGATGTGCGTTAAATCAGGGAATCGGGAACCCTTTCCACGCAAGAGAAGAACCAGAGTTATCTGCTTGTCATCTCATATCATATCATTAAAGGAAGCTTCGTTTAGCAAGCAAAGAATGGAGGGACAGAGGAGAATCTGCTGCGTTTGCTTTTTTATCTCATTATCAACTGTTTACTTCTTTTCCTTTTGAACGCCAATGTATACATTGGTCTTAATCAGTTTTAAATAATATTATTGGAAAGAGAATAAAATCCCGTTTGTACGAAATTTTCCTTCAACTCGCTGTGTATAGAGGAATTGTGTGGGCCTACAGATGCACAAAAGCAGACAATGTATGGTTAATAAGGAATATCTTGCTTTAATCATCGATGTGCATTAAACTAGGAAAGTAGAAATAGAATCGACACCACTGCCAGGCAAAAGAAACACCATATTCTTGTGCTGGTCATTTCATATCATATTTAAGAAAACTTAATTTTGTGAAGCAAAGAATCCAAGGTACACAAGTTTTCTCGACCCCAGACCCGATATTTTAATAATGTGTGCGTTTCCTCCACGCATATTTTATCCAGTTTAGAGGATATATATGGCTCTCTATCCTTCGGTGTGCTTTCATTCATCTCTTTCACAAAGTTATTTCCCAATTTCTTTCTTTAATCATTGATGTAAGTTAAACAGTGAAATTAGAATTAGAATCAGAACCAGAATCGACAACCCTCCCAGGCAAAAGACAAATTAAATTGATGTGCCAGCCATTATAATCCAGGGTACACCAGCTTTTTTTTCCGATCCAAGGCCGTTTCTATTTATTCTTGCTGTAAAGCATGTTCTAATCCTCAACTTTTTTAAGAAATATTTGTGGAGCTGGTGGCTTCATGAATATTTATTTTTCTGCTTATTTTTAAGGAAATCTTAAAATTGGTATTAATAATATTAGTAATAATTTGTGCACAAGAAAAAATAGAAATAAAATGTTAAAAAAAAGAAGGAAACAAATTTGTAGACCCATGTGACATTTTTGGTAATATGCAGTTGCTCTTATTTTCAGCCCCCCTTATTTTCCCATTGCTTACCTTATGTTCCCATGGGGCTGCTTAACTCTATAAACTGCATAAATTTAAGCAGTTAAAGTGTTCCCATGCAACTTTAAAATTGTGAAAAAAGGGATAATTTAGAATCTTTCCCTACTTTGGTGGAGCAGCTATTGTTTAGGAATTAAAATAAGCCATGGAAGAAAAGGGGGGGTTGGAAAGCAATGACTACTTATTAACAAAAGTGCCACGTGGCTCCACAATTTGATCTCCCCCTTTTTTTTAAGATTTTATTTCTATTTTATTTTTCAAATTTTAAATGCATAAATTAGTATTAACACTATTAATAAGAAATTAAAATGTTTTGTTTAAAAATAAGCAGCAAAGATAAATATTCCGCATGGGAACATGCCCTTATTTTCTGGAGTTAAGTAGCCGCATGGGAACATTAGGTAAGTTTTGGTTTCGATTTTAAGTTTATCTTCTGTTTTTTAAGATTTAGATTTATACCTTGTACAAACATTATTCTGAATTTTTAACTTCCTAACATGGGGTTGATTAACGCTTTTCAATTGTATTAATTTTAATGTTTCATTGATTACATTTAAATTGTATTTAAGAATTAATTTTTATTTAATTTAGAAAAATCAATCATTTAAAGATTCAATATACATTGAAATATTTATTCATATAATCAAGGAATTTATTAATAAATTATTTTTTAATATCGAGATCTAGAAAATTATCTACATAACTTTCTATTATATGTATCTTTTTAAAAGCCATTAAATTGTTAGTTATGATGTCTATAAAAAGATTACTGTCTTTCAAAACACATCAAATATATTTATATTTTAAAAGGCATTAAATTAAAAGTTAAGAGGTTTGATCAAAAGATTATTCTCTTTCAAAATACCTCAAATAAATATTCTTTAAGATCATGTGTCAAACAAAACAAATTCAGGGTATCTAAGGAAAGTAAGAGTAAGCACCAAATTTAGTAAACATCATAGTTAGATTAAAGTTTATATTTACAAACTTGGATAGAATTCATATTTATGTAGATTGCTTACATAATTTTGAAAGTAGTCTGTAATGAATTTACATTTTTGGATGAAAAAATCAAGGCAAGGTTGAACATTGTAAATTTCTATTTGCCTTCAAGAATTCGTTATAGTCTCTCAACTGCCTTTTAAAAATATATTTTGCCTATGTTATCACAAGGAACTCCAAAAATAGCTATGAAAAACAACAATCAAACATGAATAGTAATTGTATCTTTCTAAACAAAAGTCGATCTCCAAGGAGCCTAAAAAATTAAACAAATAACCTTAGAATTAGGGAAAAATGCCATAAATAAATTGCCTCTTAAAAGAGTCGCAAAAAAAAGACTTGACATGAAAAATCATGACCACAAACGACAAGAAAAAGATGACCTAAGAATTCTTTAGAAAAGTGGCATGCAAAGGGCTTTGTAGCACATTAC